>NC_069500.1:1008144980-1008202480 GCF_027579735.1 Bombina bombina
ATGAACATTATGCTCCCAGGCATGAGCAGGGTTGGATGGCTTCAGTTGAGGACCCGGGAGTGATGCGACCACCATTGCCATATGACGCCTGGCAAGATTCCTGGCCAGAGGAATATTCTTCTTTTGGCTTTGAGGGGGAGCCAAGAAAGCCACAAAGGGTCCATGTATTCCCCCCCCCCCCAACACAATCTCAGGGCAGTCATGGCTTTTACACACAGACTATGTCACAAGAAGTGCCAACTGGACAGGCTGAGTGGTCACACACTGGTCATCAGTGGGACTATCAATCCACCCTGAGAGCTCCACCATCCTCATCACTTGGGAGAGCTCCACCATCCTCATCACTTGGGAGAGCTCCACCGTCTGCAGATGAAAATATAGCTGAAAGTACTCAAGCACCAGCAGATGCAGCTGAACCTGTCCCAACAGAACCAGCAGATGCAGCTGAACCTGTCCCAACAGAACCAGCAGATGCAGCTGAACCTGTCCCAACAGAACCAGCAGATGCAGCTGAACCTGTCCCAACAGAACCAGCAGATGCAGCTGAACCTGCACCTTAAGCAACTAGAAGCCCTGCTGCTCAAGAGCCTGTGGATGCATTGTATTATCCCCTGGGTGAGGAATACATTGCACTCCAGAGGAGGCTCATAACAAGCTCCGAGAGCAGACAAAGAGGCCAAGAGAGGTTTTTCAGGAGCCAAGAGAGGAGACAACAACATAGCATAGAGCTACAGAGGGACATGGCAGCATCATTAAGTGCAAGTGTTCATAACCAATCACAGATGATGCAAATTCTGTCTGATATGCAGATGGACAATAGATGGCGAGAACAAAATCAACTCTTGGGTGTGTTGGTTGAGCACTTTACACACCAGCAGGACACTGCCTCCAGCCTATCATATGTGGCCAGCACACCAGCAGAAACATCAGAATATTCTCAAACAGGAGAACAAGGCAATCCACTACAGTCACCTCAGCTCCCTCATCCAAGAAGCCAAAAAAGAAATAAATATTCTTATAGTTCACCATAAATCTTGTCCTCTGTTATTTACCATATAATTGTCATCCACATCCATGTGAGCTGTGTTTTAGTACACTAATATTGTTAAGTCATATAATAAGACCTGTGTGGAAATGGCAAAAAAAAAAAAAAAAAAAAGTAATATTATCATGTTTATAACATATATTTGTACTATAACTCACATCCACAATAGTTGTTTCTAAAGGGTACATATAGTAATATTTAAAGTACCTACAAGCTCAATCCATTTGATTATGTTGTGGCCTCAAACTATTTCAAATACACAAATAAACCTTAAAAAAACAATATCATAGTATACTGTCCCTTTAACCTTGAGATGCTGCTTAAATATATGTGTTTAAGGCTTCCAGGGAGTACTTGAATAGCAGAAATGAAGCACCATCACAGCTTATGCCATTAAAAACTCTTGCATTTATTTTCAGAACAGCAAACAAGATATTCCCATGTTCAGCTTTGGATGGAAAGTTTGGGATATTGACCCACTGACGTGTTTCGGCTCGCTGGCCGTAATCGTAGGCTTCCAGGGAGTTACGTTGCTTTTTTAGTCAGTGCAAGGGTTGCTGCGCCTGCAATATGTGGCGAGATGAGAATGGAGTAGATTTTCTGAATTTTGCGCGCGTAAGTCCTTATGCTGTATATTGGATACCAAATTGCACGGCTGTTCTATGTTAGTCTGTGGCTAAAAAAATACGTCCAAAGGGTAAAATATACGCGCGTAACTTGTATGCTACGCCGTATATGTAATACCAAAATCGCATAAAATCTGGCGTCGCCAGCTTTTGCGAACGACGCTGCATATGTAATGGAGGCCCACGTATTTAGTTCTAGTAAATATATTTCAGTTTCCATTCCAATTCTGTTTGCTTTTCTATATTATTTCCATATACTGTATACTTGATTGCCCAACCGAATCAGCATTCTGTACAGGAAAATTATCATACTCTAGATTCTTAACTGCTAGATTACATAATGCAGTCCTCATTCCATATGTTTGTACTTATTTATTCTCATCTATACATTTTTTTTAATTATTATTATTATTTTTTTTTAATAGCCCTTTTTCTGTTTATAATTTTTTTTTTTAATCATTAGATTAAAACATATTCTACAAAACTTTTTTTGATGCAATTACCTGGATGTTCCATGATCATTATTGACAATCAGGTAGATTATGAATTTTGTGTTACAGCTTTTAACGCTGAAAAAATGGCAATTTCAGCGTAATGGCAGTAACAAAGCTATTGCGAGTCGTGTCGGTATAGCTATACCGCAAGCATTTTAGCCTGTAACGCAACGTCCATTCCGCACTCAAAAAAATTACGTTTTTGTGGGGGATTTTTTAAAGCACCAGTATTACAGGTTGTGCAGTGAAGCTAAAAAGCTTGCATTACAGCCTATACAGACACGATCCAAACTGCCATCTGAAAGCAGTAGTTATGAGTTTTGCGCCACAAAAATGTTTCACAAAACTCAAAGTACACTAACATCCATAAACTGCCTATTAACCTCTAAACCGCAACCCCCCCTGCATCGCAAACACTATATTAAACCTATTAACTCCTAATCTGCCGCCCACCCACATTGCGACTATTAAATACATTTATTAACCCCTAATATGCCGCTCCCGACATCGCCGACACTAATAAAAAATATTTACCCTTATTCCGCCGCTCCCCAACATCACCGCCACTATAATACATTTATTAACCCCTATTCCGCCACTCCCTGACACTATAATAAAGTTATTCACCCATAAACCTCTGGCCTCCCACATCTCCACCACTAAATAAACCCATTAACCCCTAAACTGCCGGCCCCCCACATTGCAGAATTCTAAATTAAACTATTAACCCCTGAATCTAACACCCCCCTAACTTTAAATTAAAATTACAATATAACTATATTTAAATAACTTACCTGTGAAATAAAAATAAACCTAAAATTAAACTATAAAATAAACTAACATTACTATTCTAATAAAATAAAAAATACTACCAATTAAAAAATCAAAATTACAAATTAAAAAAACCTAACACTACGAGAAAAATTAAAAAATCTAAAATTACAAAAAATAATAAACACTAAATTCCGAAAAATAAAAAACACTAAGTTTACAAAAATAATAAACGAAATTATATAAAATAAAAACACCTAATCTAATAGCCCTATAAAAAATAAAAAAGGCCCCCAAAATAAAAACACCCCCTAGCCTACAATAAACTACCAATAGCCCTTAAAAGGGCCTTTTGTAGGGCATTGGCCTAAGTTAAACAACTCTTTTACCTGTATAAAAAAATAATTTTGTTTATTATTTTTTGTAAGCTTAGTGTTTTTTTATTTTTCTAAATTTAGTGTTTAATATTTTTTGTAATTATAGATTTTTAATTTTTTTCGTAGTGTTAGGTTTTTTAAATTTAGATATTTTAATTGGCAGTAATTTTTATTTTATTAGAATAGCAAGGTTAGGTTAATTTATAGTTTAATGGTAGGTTTATTTTTATTTCACAGGTAAGTTTTTAGTTATTTAAATATAATTATATTGTAATTTTAATTTAGGGGGTAATTAGGTTTAGGGGTTAGTAGTTTAATTTTGTGTTTTACGATATTGGGGGACGGGGGTTTAGGGGTTAATAGGTTTATTTAGAGGCAGAGATGTGGGAGGCTGGAGGTTTAGGGGTTAATAACTTTATTATAGGGTCGGCGATGTTGGGAGTGGGGGATTAGGGGTTAATAGCTTTTATTAGTGTGGGGAGCGGCGGAATATGGGTTAATAACTTTAGGTGTTTTAGACTTGGTATTTATGTTAGGTTTAAAAGTAACTTTTTTTTCCCCATAGACATCAATAGGGTTGCATTACGGAGAATTTTCATTCCGCACTTCACGTGTTAGAAAAAACCTAACACTCTCTCCCCATTGATGTCTATGGGGAGGAAGCGTGCATGAGCACGTCAAAGCAGTCCTTGGATTTTGTGCAGTATGGAGCTTAACGCCACCATATCGCACGAACAAGGAGGCTTTTCAGTACATCATAATGGCAGCGCTACGGAGGGTGAAATAACACAACTTTTAGTGTTAGTTTCACACCCTGTTTAGTGCAAAACTCGTAATCTAGGTGAATGTTATTTGGAATTTTTTGACAAGTATTAGAAGAGCCCAATTGTCTCCATTTATGAAGCTGCATAGGCAGAATTGGGGCCGCTTTGGAGCAGGCTCAATCATGTACAACCGCTTTTTAAGGTGTCCACAACCTCAAAGGACTCATTCATCTGGAATTACAGAAAAACCCCTGACCTTGCACATTTGGTTACAAGAGAGCAGGGAGCAGGGTGTGGGCAGGGTTGCAATTCCACCAGCCAATGCTGATCTGTATTCCCAAAAGGTGTGCAGTCAAGTTTTCTCAATGAAAACCTTATCTTCAAGCAGGTTATCAAATTCAGGCCAATGTTTAAAGTAAAGAAAAATACAACTTACACCAAAACTTATAACCTAGTCACTGCATGGTGGTGGGAGAATCATGATTTGAGGCTGCTTTGTGCCCCAGGGCCTGGACAGCGTACTATAATAGATTGAATATTTAATTTAATTCATATTAGGGGGGAAAACCCAGGATAGCAGTGCATTAATTCTGTAGACTTCATTGATGATGGTTTAAACAACAAGAAAATGCCCCAAAATGCAGGAGTAAATCAAAAGCAGAATGTGTCCAAAAAATTACGAGTGTTCTGGAATAGCCAAGTCAGAAACCATACCACAACCCAGTTTAAGTGTTGTGACATGCCTTAAAAGGAGGTAAAATGCAATATAAACTTGTGAAAGTCTGATCAGCAGTTACAGGAAACTCCACCATGTTCTAAATTTAAATATCCACACACATTTTCCAACCTAGACTGGGAATGGTTAATTTATATGTTCCATATTGACAAGTACAATTGTTTGAGTGCTACTAGCTTACACAGACACAATTTGTCTATTATCTTGATTTTATATATTAATGTTTCTCAGAATAATGAATATTAATTTATAATGTTTTATATTGGTTACAGAATTTCATATTTTACATTGAATGTTCATTGTTTGATATAAATAAAAAACCTTAGAATGGCAGCACAATAATAGTGTCTGGGGTATCAACTACACTAAAGAGGGAAAATAATCTCGTTTTAGCAGCTACATCAACAGAAATACATGCCAGCCACACCTCTAACCAGCTATCTCTATCTACCTATAACTATTGATGTATGCACTGCATAAGTATCTGTGAAAGTTATTCAACATTATTTAAATGCAAATATTCACAATATTAACACCCAAATAAAATAAGGAATGTGTTAAATTTTAGATTTTATAAGATTGTCTTACACTTTTCATTTCTCAAACATACAATGGATTTGGCAATACAGATTAAAATGGTTTCAACTAATTATCTCCTCTGACTTTTTGCAATGTAATAAGTAGGTCAGAGCACTTTTAGTATATTGCAAAACCTTCTTTGATATAATTTTTCAAATTATTTTAACTAGCTATTTTTGGGAGAAAGGTTTTGCAAGCAGTGGTGCCTTCCGTTTAGGTTCCTGTCTTGTCCCTCCCTACATCCGTGTCCTAAAGCTTTGGTATTGGTATCCCACAGGTTAGGATGAATCTGTGGACTCGGTACATCTTG
Source organism: Bombina bombina (assembly GCF_027579735.1). NCBI lineage: Eukaryota > Metazoa > Chordata > Amphibia > Anura > Bombinatoridae > Bombina > Bombina bombina. The sequence continues at coordinate 1,008,150,683 of NC_069500.1, forward strand.
CAAAAGAAAACAAAATTTATGCTTACCTGATAAATTTCTTTCTTTTGCGATGTACCGAGTCCACGGATTCATCCTAACTTGTGGGATATTGTCCTTCCTGACAGGAAGTAGCAAAGAGAGCACCACAGCAGAGCTATCTATATTGCTCCCCCCTTAACTCCACCCCCCAGTCATTCGACCGAAGGCCAAGGAAGAAAAGGAGAAACTATAAGGTGCAGAGGTGACTGAAGTTTACATTAAAAAAATACTATCTGTCTTGAATAGACAGGGCTGGCCGTGGACTCGTAACATCGCAAAAGAAAGAAATTTATCAGGTAAGCATAAATTTTGTTTTCTTTTGCAAGATGTACCGAGTCCACAGATTCATCCTAACCTGTGGGATACCAATACCAAAGCTTTAGGACACGGATGTAGGGAGGGACAAGACAGGAACCTAAACGGAAGGCAACACTGCTTGCAAAACCTTTCTCCCAAAAATAGCCTCAGAAGAAGCAAAAGTATCAAATTTGTAAAATTTGGAAAAGGTATGAAGCGAAGACCAAGTCGCAGCCTTACAAATCTGTTCAACAGAAGCATCATTTTTAAAAGCCCATGTGGAAGCCACCGCTCTAGTGGAGTGAGCTGTAATTCTTTCAGGAGGCTGCTGTTCAGCAGTCTCATAAGCCAAACGGATGATGCTTTTCAGCCAAAAGGAAAAAGAGAGGTAGCCGTAGCCTTTTGACCTCTACGTTTTCCAGCATAGACAACAAACAAAGAAGATGATTGGCGAAAATATTTAGTTGCCTGCAAATAAAACTTCAAGGCACGAACCACGTCCAAGTTGTGCAACAGACATTCCTTCTTAGAAGAAGGATTAGGACACAGAGAAGGAACAGCAATTTCCTGATTGATATTCCTGTTAGAAACAACCTTAGGGAGGAACCCAGGTTTGGTACGCAAAACCACCTTATCAGCATGGAAAACAAGATAAGGCGAGTTGCATTGTAATGCAGATAGTTCAGAAACTCTTTGAGCTGAAGAGATAGCAACTAGAAACAGAACTTTCCAAGATAGAAGCTTAATATCTATGGAATGCATGGGTTCAAACGGAACTCCCTGAAGAACATTAAGAACTAAATTTAGACTCCATGGCGGAGCAACAGGTTTAAACACCGGCTTGATTCAAACTAAAGCCTGACAAAAAGCCTGAACATCTGGGATATCAGCCAGACGCTTGTGCAATAGGATAGACAAAGCAGATATCTGTCCCTTTAGGGAACTAGCTGACAATCTTTTTTCCAATCCTTCTTGAAGGAAGGACAAAATCCTAGGAATCCTGATCTTACTCCATGAGTAGCCTTAGGATTTGCACCAAAAAAGATATTTACGCCATATCTTATGAAAGATTTTCCTGGTGACAGGCTTTCGAGCCTGAATCAAGGTATCTATGACCGACTCAGAGAAACCCCGCTTTGATAAAATCAAGCGTTCAATCTCCAAGCAGTCAGTTGCAGAGAAAGTAGATTTGGATGCTTGAATGGACCTTGAATTAGAAGGTTCCGTCGCAGTGGCAGAGACCATGGTGGTAGAGATGACATGTCCACCAGGTCTGCATACCAAGTCCTGCATGGCCACACAGGTGCTATCCAAATCACCGAAGCTCTCTCCTGTTTGATTCTGGCAATCAGACGCGGCAGGAGAGGGAAAGGTGGAAACACATAAGCCAGGTTGAACGACCAGGGTACTGCTAGAGCATCTATCAGTACTGCCTGAGGATCCCTAGACCTGGATCCGTAACAAGGAAGTTTGGCGTTCTGATGAGATGCCATCAGATCCAATTCTGGTGTGCCCCATAGCTGAACCAGTTGAGCAAACACCTCCGGATGGAGCTCCCACTACCCCGGATGAAAGGTCTGATGACTTAGAAAATCTGCCTCCCAGTTCTCTACCCCTGGGATATAGATTGCTGATAGATGGCAAGAATGAGTCTCTGCCCATTGGATTATCCTGGAAACTTCTATCAGCCAAGGAACTCCTTGTTCCCCCCTGATGATTGATATAAGCTACAGTCGTGATGTTGTCTGACTGAAACCTGATGAATCCGGCTGAAGCCAGCTGAGGCCACGCCTGAAGAGCATTGAATATCGCTCTTAATTCCAGAATATTTATCGGTAGGAGGGCCTCCTCCTGAGTCCACAAACCCTGTGCTTTCAGGGAATTCCAGACTGCACCCCAGCCCAGTAGGCTGACATCCGTCGTCATAATAACCCACGCTGGCCTGTGGAAACACATTCCCCTGGACAGGTGATCCTGTGACAACCACCAAAGAAGAGAGTCTCTGGTCTCTTGATCCAGATTTATCTGAGGAGATAAATCTGCATAATCCCCATTCCACTGTTTGAGCATGCATAGTTGCAGTGGTCTGAGATGCAAGCAAGCAAACGGAACTATGTCCATTGCCGCTACCATAAGTCTGATTACCTCCATACACTGAGCCACTGACGGCCGAGGAATGGAATGAAGAGCTCTGCAGGTGGTTAAAATCTTTGATTTCCTGACCTCCGTCAGAAATATTTTCATGTCCACCGAATCTATCAGAGTTCCCAGGAATGGAACTCTTGTGAGAGGAATAAGAGAACTCTTTTTCACGTTCACCTTCCACCCATGAGATCTTAGAAAGGCCAACACTAAGTTCGTGTGAGACTTGGCAAGTTGGAAAGTCGACGCTTGAATTAAGATGTCATCTAGATAAGGTGCCACTGCTATGCCCCTCGGCCTTAGGACCGCCAGAAGGGACCCTAGCACCTTTGTGAAGATTCTTGGCACCGTGGCTAACCCGAAGGGAAGAGCCACAAACTGGTAATGCCTGTCCAGAAAGGCAAACCTGAGGAACTGGTGATGATCTTTGTGGATAGGAATGTGTAGATACGCATCATTTAGATCCATGGTAGTCATATATTGACCCTCCTGGATCATTGGTAAAATAGTCTGGTCTCCATCTTGAAGGATGGAACTCTTAGGAATTGGTTTAGGATCTTGAGATCTAGAATTGGTCTAAAGGAAATGGGCAGATCACTCCCATGGTAAAAAGGTCTTCTACACAGCGTAAGAATGCCTCTCTTTTTGTCTGGTTTACAGACAATTGAGAAAGATGGAATATCCCCCTTGGAGGAGAATCTTTGAAATCTAGGAGATACCCCTGGGTTACAAATTCTATGGCCCAGGAGTCCTGAACGTCTCTTGCCCAGGCCTGAGCAAAGAGAGAGAGTCTGCCCCCTACTAGATCCGGTCCCGGATCGGGGGCTACCCCTTCATGCTATCTTAGTGGCAGCAGCAGGCTTTTTGGCCTGTTTACCCTTGTTCCAAGCCTGGTTAGGTCTCCAGGTTGGCTTGGATTGATCAAAGTTCCCCTCCTGCTTTGCAGCAGGGGAAGAGGAAGCGGGACCACCCTTGAAGTTTCAAAAGGAACGAAAATTATTTTGTTTGGTCCTTGTCTTATTTGACTTATCTTGAGGGAGGGCATGGCCCTTCCCTCCAGTGATGTCTGAAATAATCTCTTTCAGTGCAGGCCCGAATAGGGTCTTACCTTTGAAAGGGATGGTCAAAAGCTTAGATTTAGATGACACATCAGCTGACCAGGACTTAAGCCATAATGCTCTTCGCGCTAAAATGGCAAAACCTGAATTCTTTGCCGCTAACTTAGCAAGATGAAAAGCGGCGTCTGTAATAAAAGAATTAGCCAACTTAAGGGCCTTAATTCTGTCCAAAATATCATCTAGTGGGGTCTCCATCTGGAGAGCCTCTTCTAGAGCCTCAAACCAAAAAGCAGCTGCAGTGTTTACCGGAACAATGCACGCTATAGGTTGAAGAAGAAAACCCTGATGAACAAAAATTTTCTTTAGGAGACCCTTTAACTTTTTATCCATAGGATCAATGAAAGCACAACTGTCTTCAATAGGTATAGTTGTACGCTTAGCCAGAGTAGAAATAGCTCCCTCCACCTTAGGGACCGTCTGCCATGAGTCCTTAATGGTGTCAGAAATGGGGAACATTTTCTTAAAAACAGGAGGGGGAGCGAACGGAATACCTGGTCTATCCCACTCCTTAGCAACAATGTCCGAAATCCTCTTAGGGACTGGAAAAACATCAGTGTAAACAGGAACCTCTAAATATTTGTCCATTTTACACAATTTCTCTGGAACGACAATAGGGTCACAATCATCCAGAGTAGATAAAACCTCCCTGAGCAATAAACAGAGGTGCTCTAGCTTAAATTTAAATGCCATCATATCTGAATCTGTCTGAGGGAACATCTTTTCTGAATCAGAAATCTCTCCCTCAGACAGCAAATCCCTCATCCCTACCTCAGAGCATTGTGAGGGAATATCGGATACGGCTACTAAACCGTCAGAAGGCTCAGCATTTGTTCTTAACCCAGTGCTACTGCGCTTCCCTTGCAACCCTGGCAGTTTAGATAAAACCTCTGTAAGGGTAGTATTCATAACTGAAGCCATATCTTGCAAGGTGAAAGAATTAGACGCACTAGAAGTACTTAGCGTCTCTTGTGTGGGTGTAACTGGTTGTGACACTTGGGGAGAACTAGATGGCGAAACCTGATTTCCTTCCGTCTGAGAATCATTTAATGCCAAATTCTTATAAGTCAAAATATGCTGTTTGCAATTTATAGACATATCAGTACAATTGGGACACATTCTTAGAGGGGGTTCCACAATGGCTTCTAAACAAATTAAACAATGAGTTTCCTCAGTGTCAGACATGTTTAACAGGCTAGCAATGAAGCAAGCAAGCTTAGAAAACACTTTATTTAATGAAAAAAACACAATTTGCAAAAACGGTACTGTACCTTTAAGACAGGTTAAAATTGCTTCAAAAATTCCGAAATTTTAACAGTGTACCCACTAAGCTTTAGAAGGATTGCACCACAAGTAAAAAAGCAAAAGATCCCCAAATGAAACAAACGGATTGATATTTGTCTAAAACCGGTTAAAAACCCCTAAAGCACCTTGCCACAGCTCTGCTGTGGCCCTACCTGCCCTTAGGAAATGATAATATGGGGTTTAAAGCTTCAATAAGTCCCTCAGAAGACTATCAGGACCTCAGGAGAAGTTGCTTGCTGCTTGTAAATGCTTGTAAATAGGCCCCGCCCACCTCACTCAATGTTGCTGGGGCCTACACAAAACTAACAAACCCTGCCTGAAAGCCATGTGGGTTATAAACAAACCCAAAGAACCCTCAAGCAAATGTCCCATAAAACTGAAAACATTACTCCCAGACACAAACGTTTGTTCCCAAATTCACATAAACTGAGTGCCCACAAAAAAATTAACCCTTTATGCAAGCTAGTAAAAACCTCTGATAACACTAGGATTACTGCTTCCCCTTCCCCTAATGGGGACAATGTCAGCCTTTCTGAGTTAACACAGTCTCTGCAGAAAATATGACTGAACATACGTCATTGCTGTATAGCAAGAAACCGTTCCTCACACTGATGTTTTCCTGTACTCCTCAGCTTCTGTGGGAACAGCAGTGGACCTTAGTTACAAATGCTAAGATCATCATCCTCCAGGCAGAAATCTTCATCTATGTCCTGCCTGAGAGTAAATAGTACAACACCGGTACCATTTAAAAATAACAAACACTTGATCGAAGATAAAATAAAACTAACAGTTTAACACCTCTTCTCTTTACCCTTCCTGCTTAGAGCCAGCAAAGAGAATAACTGGTGGGTGGAGCTATATAGACAGCTCTGCTGTGGTGCTCTCTTTGCTACTTTCTGTCAGGAAGGACAATATCCCACAAGTTAGGATGAATCCGTGGACTAGGTACATCTTGCAAAAGAAATATCCTTTTTGTATGCATCTTATGGCTGAAATTACACACACACACACACACACATATATATATATATACATACAAAATAAAAATTATCAGAACATCGTTAGTCTACATAGTTAAAGACAAGTTTTTATGCAGAATTGATTTCAGCCGTCAAGCAAACATCAGTAACTATGCTAAAAAATTTTAGTAAAAGAAACGTTCAAACATAATAAAATTAAAACCTGAAACAGTGTATATTTCTGTTTTATGCTTGATTCCACTCAAACTTCTATTCACTTAGGTTATAAAGCACGTAATCATAATAATTAAATTGAGTGACTTGTCAAGTAATGTTTTTGTCTGATTTTCCACTGATGTATTCATGGTTGAATTTACAGTAGATGCTTTGCTCTACATTGACAGTAGGAAATGTTTTACTTTAATTAAAAAACTAATATTGATACAGTTCTCAAATTACTGGTTAGGTTCTAGCAGAATAGCTCCAGTACTTGACAATTATAGGCAATTATAGTAAATCTAGTCAGTGAGTGATGAAAATGATTAATAGTCTCATAGTATAGGATATTTTGGAAAAAGACACTTTTATGAGACCAGGGAAGCAGGAGAAAATACAGTGTCGTTACTTTTATTAGGAACCTGTTGAGAAAAAGAATTGTGTTGAAAGAAAAATAGGAGTTGGCACCTGCATTAAAATAAATTCTGATTTGGTGTGACTGTATTTGTGACAGAGTATAGACAGTAGGCTATATAATATGAGATTAACCCTTTCAGAATTCTACAAGATGATTTTGCTTTGCTCTTTTGCACAGTCTAACCCCACTTTATCCAAAGCATAAAATAATAATAATAACAACAACAACATTTATCCATATGCAGTATTGTATGAAACATGTTTAATTATTCCTTCAATAAATCATGGAGTGCTGTGTTTTATAAACAAATTACATACTATAAACCATAGAAATAATTTCTGCTTAGAAAACAAATATTTTTACTATACTACTACTAATAATACATGTAATAACACTTTTATATATTTTACCATTAATAATGCATTTAATAACACTTTTATATATTTTACCATTAATAATGCATTTAATAACACTTTTATATATTTTACCATTAATAATGCATTTAATAACACTTTTATATATTTTACCAAGCAATGGTTATAATTATATTATTTTTTTTATTTCATCAAACTGTTGTTTCTACTGAATACAGCATAAATGCTTGTTGGTAATTTGAAGTTTATTTCTGTAAAAGTTTAGAATAGAAAACAGGTCTATATGTAAAAGTATTAAAAGCAGGAAAACTTGACCAAATATGAAGGCTCACTCTATTTCTGTTATGCGTTGCACTATTATTTTATCATACTAAAAGCTGTTACACTGTGGTGGTCGTTTAAGCTCTAATTAATGTAACTATTATTCCAACTAAAGCATATTATCTAAATCTCCCTACAATATTGCACCTGTTTTCCCTTTTCTTTCTTAGGGCATCAACCACATTGGAGAGAAAGAGAGAAAGAAAGGATAGATTATGAGTGGATCACTATTTATTTCTCCTACTTGCACACTAACTCCACTTGACTGACTCGTTGCTTGCTATTACAAGTTAATAGTAAAAACTTCAGGGAAATGCCCTACAAAAAGCCCTTCTAAGGGCTATTGACTTTAGTTTATTTTAGTGAGTATATTTTTTTTCTGTAATAGTAGCTTTTTATTTTTAAGATAATGTTAATTTCTTTGTTGGTAACTTAGGGGGTGTTAGGCTAGGGATAATAGGGGATTCGTTGGTTAGGTGCATTAGAGGTTAATGGGTACTTTGCAATTGGGTTGTGGCAGTCTAGGGGTTAATAATGTAGAGGGGTACTTTGTGATGGAGATGATTTAAGGGTTAATAGTGTAGAGGAGAACTTTTCAATGGGGGTTGTTGTTTAGAGGGGTACTTTGTGATGGGGTGGCAGTTTAGTGGTTAATAGTGTAGAGGGGTACTTTTCAATAGGGTTGTGGTGGTTTAGGGGTTAAAGGTGTAAAGGGACACTTTGTGAAAGAGGGGTGGTGGTTTAGGGGTTAATAGTGTGTGGGGGTACATAATAATGTTGGGGTGTGGTGTTTTGGGGTTAATAGTGTAGAGGGATACTTTGCAATGTGGGGTGTGGCAATTTAAAGGTTAATAGTGTAGAGGGGTATTTTACTATGTAGAGGTGTCAAATATCAAACAGAAACAGATGCGCCACATGGCCCAATATTGTAGGTTCCAAAGAATGGTAGATTTTGCTATATAATTGCACTCACATGTGATGGAGCACCTCAATTGGTGCAAATGGCACAGTCTGGGATCTATAACAGTCACCCAGCAGACCGACCTCCCGAATTGTAGCAGGGTCTGTGTGAAATAGAAAGCACAAAAAAGCCTATATGGCCTAGTATTGTATGGCTAGAGTGATTCCACACCAGATAATTAAATAAGATTTTTAACTCACATTTGGTGCTATAGAGACAAGCTGGGATCAGTTCAGTCACCCAACATACTTAGAACCATGGCATACAGCATACAATAGTCCTCTTGATGGTCTATAGGTCAGTCATATCCTCAAATAATAACCAATTCATAGGCAGCAAGTGTTTTTAGTAAAAGTTAAAATCACTTTAATAAAATATTAATAAATTGCGATGCGTTTCTCAGTCTCAGACTGTTTCTTCAGGCATAATCTTTTTTTTTTGTATGTAGAGGTGTGGTGGCTTAGGGGTTAATATTGTAGTGGGATACTTTGTGATGTGGGGGTGTGGCCTTTATGGGTTAATAGTGTACTTTAGTGCAACTGTTTCCTCCAGCCAAACTCTTAACACATACAAACTTTCAGGTTGCATAAATATTGTGAGCCTTTACTTTCAACTTGTATTACCAGCAGGAATTGCTGCTACCCCCCCCCCCCACACATAGAAAATATGGGGATCGTAAATGAATTTGTGGTACTTTAAACAACATACCACTTGGATTGAAACTAGGACATCAATAATACAGGCAGCACAGTTCAAATACGGCACTGCGAGGTGCAAAAAAAGGTAAAATCACGGTTTAATGAAATCTTAAAAATACAGCAGAGATGGAAAGTATCCAAATACAGGTCATCTGACCCCTTTCATGCCCCCTAGAGGCGCTTAGCCATAGATTCATAGATATCTATCACTAAAACGCCTCTAGGAGGGTGCAAAATATGTCCGGGGACCTGTATTTGGATATCTTCAATATCTGCTGTATTTTAAGGATTTCAGTAAATGGGGATTTTACCTTATTTTGCACCTAGCAGTGCCATATTTGAACTGTGCTGCCTGTATATGTATCGATTTGATCTATTGCTTTATGTGCACTCTGGGCAGGGAGGAGCTTTCAGGGAAAAGATACTTGTTAGCAATTATCCACTTGGAACCTCGGTGTGTGGGTATAAAGACATCAATAATACACCTACAGGAGCTTGGGGGATTGTTGGTATATTGTACATATGTACACAATGTTTTATTTATATGTATTTTATTGTATAATGCTAGACTATATATTGTAATTATTTTCTTTTGTTTTTTAAAAAAGATCATATATTTTGTTTTAATGTGTTTTTTCTTAGGAAGATTTTGTGTTTGTGATATTAATATTCATAGAAGACAGCAGCCACAACTTTCTAATTATCTTTATTTATTTTTTTGCCGATATAAGCTCTCGCTGTTCTGAACTTATAATATTGCAACCACTATGTACTGTAACAAATGTGTTCTATATTAAATGACACATTTGCTACAGTGTGGGTATAGTATAACTATGAGAACTTAAAATATTGGGAGCACACTAACAAATGTCCACCCACATCATCACAGATGCCTCAGAAAGTGTGCATATAAAAATACTGTGCAAAATTTGATAATGGAAGTTTTAAAATTACACATTCTTTCAGAATCATAAACGTTTAATTTTGGCTTTAGTGTCACTTTAAAATATGATTGGAGAATGCCAGTCAATTCCTCTTGTGAGGGAAAAAAAAGAAAGAAGAAACTTCTACATCAACAGTGGCCTGAGTCTCAAACCCTGAATAATGGTTTACTCTTATATATACTGAACATCTATCTGAATGAAGGAGCTTACTCTTTAGTTGTTTGTTGTAATTTCTAAAACACATTTTCTTGGGTTATATGCTGATACACACCCAAAACCAGGTATGTCCTTTCAAATCTTATAATTTAATCTCAAAGCATTATTATAGAATTGTATATCCTTGCTTTTTATTAAAATAATATATATTTAGTCATATTAATGCTTTATTAATTATTGCCAAAATGTCCATCATTTTATTAGATGCATATATTAGTTCAATCTAATATTTGTGTATTCTTTTGTTTTCAGCACTTATTCCTGTAAACATTTATCTTTGACACAACACTAACAATCTGAGAAAATGTGACTACTCATTTTCCTAAAGTGCTGCAGCTTGATTCAAGATAAATCCCCTAAATGACACATTGAGCACTCTTAAAGGGACACTGAAACCAAATTTTTTCTTTCATGGTTCATATAGAGCATGCAATTTTAAGCAACGGTCTAATTTACTCCTATTATAAATTTTTCTTCATTCTCTTGCTATCTTTAATTTAAAAAGAAGGCATCTAAGCTTTTTTATTAGTTCAGACCTCTGGACAGCTCTTTTTTATTGGTGGATGAATTTATCCACCAATCAGCAAGAACAACCCAGGTTGTTCACCAAAAATGGGCCGGCATCTAAACTTACATTCTTGCATTTCAAATAAAGATACCAAGAGAATGAAGATAATTTGATAATAGAAGTAAATTAGAAAGTTGCTTAAAATCACATGCGTTACCTGAATCACAAAAGAAAAATTTGGGCTCAGTGTCCCTTTAATTGATTAATTCTATTATATAATCATCTCCCTTAAACACTTATATCACTTTTCTACAAACATGACTTTATTTTTTCATTTATTGTACAACTTGCATAGTGCTGGTACTAATGGCACATAAATACAAATAATTTATTTAAAAATGTGTTAAAAATAGTAATATTGTAATAATGTAATAAATTAATGAAGATAGGTGTATTATCAGTGAATAAAGCATTTTGAGGTAATATATTTGAGTTGATTGTGAGATTATAATGGTCAGGTCATTAATCCACATTAGTGACATCATTGTGATGCTATCTTTACTAATTACATTTATCTGTACTCTGAGACAAGATAATTTACTGAAATGTATCTGAAAATGTGACATTTCTTGAGCATGTCCTATTATAACTAAATATTTGCTATCATACAGTTTAAACTGATTCTATGTCAAGGAAACAGAAACCAAAATACTTTTTACATAATAGTACATAATAACCTGGTGTAAATGTATATGCTCATTGGAATTTAGGGTGCACAATAAAATTCTTAGTCTTTTTATTTTTTATATTAAATAATTATTTACCTACGGCTAGATTTAGAGTTTTGTCGGTAAGAACCCGCGTAGCTAACGCCGGCTTTTTTCTGGCCGCACCATAAAAATAACTCTGGTATTGAGAGTCCACATAAAGGCTGCGTTAGGCTCCAAAAAAGGAGCGTAGAGCATATTTAACGCAGCTTCAACTCTCGATACCAGAGTTGCTTACGGACGCGGCCAGCCTCAAAAACGTGCTCGTGCACGATTCCCCCATAGGAAACAATGGGGCTGTTTGAGCTGAAATAAAACCTAACACCTGCAAAAAAGCCGCGTTCAGCTCCTAACGCAGCCCCATTGTTTGCTATGGGGAAACACTTCCTACGTCTGCACCTAACACCCTAACATGTACCCCGAGTCTAAACACCCCTAGCCTTACACTTATTAACCCCTAATCTGCTGCCCCCGCTATCGCTGACCCCTGCATATTATTTTTAACCCCTAATCTGCCGCTCCGTAAACCGCCGCTACTTACATTATCCTTATGTACCCCTAATCTGCTGCCCCTAACACCGCCGACCCCTATATTATATTTATTAACCCCTAATCTGCCCCCCACAACGTCGCCTCCACCTGCCTACACTTATTAACCCCTAATCTGCCAAGCGGACCGCACCGCTATCATAATAAAGTTATTAACCCCTAATCCGCCTCACTAACCCTATAATAAATAGTATTAACCCCTAATCTGCCCTCCCTAACATCGCCGACACCTAACTTCAATTATTAACCCCTAATCTGCCGACCGGAGCTCACCGCTATTCTAATAAATGTATTAACCCCTAAAGCTAAGTCTAACCCTAACACTAACACCCCCCTAAATTAAATATAATTTAAATCTAACAAAATTAATTAACTCTTATTAAATAAATTATTCCTATTTAAAGCTAAATACTTACATGTAAAATAAATCCTAATATAGCTACAATATAAATTATAATTATATTATAGCTATTTTAGGATTAATATTTATTTTACAGTTAACTTTGTATTTATTTTAACCAGGTACAACAGCTATTAAATAGTTAATAACTATTTAATAGCTAAAATAGTTAAAATAATTACAAAATTATCTGTAAAATAAATCCTAAGCTAAGTTACAATTAAACCGAACACTATACTATCATTAAATTAATTAAATAAAATACCTACAATTACCTACAATTAAACCTAACACTACACTATCAATACATTAATTAAATACAATACCTACAAATAACTACAATGAAATAAACTAACTAAAGTACAAAAAATAAAAAAGAACTAAGTTACAAAAAATAAAAAAATAATTACAAACATAAGAAAAATATTACAACAATTTTAAACTAATTACACCTACTCTAAGCCCCCTAATAAAATAACAAAGACCCCCAAAATAAAAAATGCCCTACCCTATTCTAAATTACTAAAGTTCAAAGCTCTTTTACCTTACCAGCCCTGAACAGGGCCCTTTGCGGGGCATGCCCCAAGAAGTTCAGCTCTTTTGCCTGTAAAAAAAAACACATACAATACCCCCCCCCCAACATTACAACCCACCACCCACATACCCCTAATCTAACCCAAACCCCCCTTAAATAAACCTAACACTAAGCCCCTGAAGATCATCCTACCTTGTCTTCACCTCACCGGGTATCACCGATCGGTCCTGGCTCCAAAATCTTCATCCAACCCAAGCGGGGGCTGGCGATCCATCATCCGGTGGCTGAAGAGGTCCAGAAGAGGCTCCAAAGTCTTCATCCTATCCGGGAAGAAGAGTAGATCTGGACCGGCAACCATCATCTTCCAAGCGGCATCTTCTATCTTCATCCGATGAGGACCGGCTCCATCCTGAAGACCTCCACCCCGGACCCATCTTCATCCAGCGACGTCCAACTGAAGAATGACGGTTCCTTTAAGGGACGTCATCCAAGATGGCGTCCCTCGAATTCCGATTGGCTGATAGGATTCTATCAGCCAATCGGAATTAAGGTAGGAATATTCTGATTGGCTGATGGAATCAGCCAATCAGAATCAAGTTCAATCCGATTGGCTGATCCAATCAGCCAATCAGATTGAGCTTGCATTCTATTGGCTGTTCCGATCAGCCAATAGAATGCGAGCTCAATCTGATTGGCTGATTGGATCAGCCAATCGGATTGATCTTGATTCTGATTGGCTGATTCCATCAGCCAATCAGAATATTCCTACCTTAATTCCGATTGGCTGATAGAATCCTATCAGCCAATCGGAATTCGAGGGACGCCATCTTGGATGACGTCCCTTAAAGGAACCGTCATTCTTCAGTTGGACGTTGCCGGATGAAGATGGGTCCGCGGTGGAGGTCTTCAGGATGGAGCCGGTCCTCATCCGATGAAGATAGAAGTTGCCGCTTGGAAGATGATGGTTGCCGGTCCGGATCTTCTCTTCTTCCCGGATAGGATGAAGACTTTGGAGCCTCTTCTGGACCTCTTCAGCCACCGGATGATGGATCGCCAGCCCCCGCTTGGGTTGGATGAAGATTTTGGAGCCAGGACCGATCGGTGATACCCGGTGAGGTGAAGACAAGGTAGGATGATCTTCAGGGGCTTAGTGTTAGGTTTATTTAAGGGGTGTTTGGGTTAGATTAGGGGTATGTGGGTGGTGGGTTGTAATGTTGGGGGGGGTATTGTATGTTTTTTTTACAGGCAAAAGAGCTGAACTTCTTGGGGCATGCCCCGCAAAGGGCCCTGTTCAGGGCTGGTAAGGTAAAAGAGCTTTGAACTTTAGTAATTTAGAATAGGGTAGGGCATTTTTTATTTTGGGGGTCTTTGTTATTTTATTAGGGGGCTTAGAGTAGGTGTAATTAGTTTTACGATTGTTGTAATATTTTTCTTATGTTTGTAATTATTTTTTTATTTTTTGTACTTTAGTTAGTTTATTTCATTGTAGTTATTTGTAGGTATTGTATTTAATTAATGTATTGATAGTGTAGTGTTAGGTTTAATTGTAGGTAATTGTAGGTATTTTATTTAATTAATTTAATGATAGTATAGTGTAAGGTTTAATTGTAACTTAGGTTAGGATTTATTTTACATGTAATTTTGTAATTATTTTAACTATTTTAGCTATTAAATAGTTCTTAACTATTTAATAGCTATTGTACCTGGTTAAAACAAATACAAAGTTACCTGTAAAATAAATATTAATCCTAAAATAGCTATAATATAATTATAATTTATATTGTAGCTATATTAGGATTTATTTTACAGGTAAGTATTTAGCTTTAAATAGGAATAATTTATTTAATAAGAGTTAATTAATTTCGTTAGATTTAAATTATATTTAAGTTAGGGGGGTGTTAGTTTTAAGGTTAGACTTAGCTTTAGGGGTTAATACATTTATTAGAATAGCGGTGAGCTCCGGTCGGCAGATTAGGGGTTAATAATTGAAGTTAGGTGTCGGCGATGTTAGGGAGGGCAGATTAGGGGTTAATACTATTATAGGGTTAGTGAGGCGGATTAGGGGTTAATAAGTGTAGGCAGGTGGAGGAGACATTGAGGGGGGCAGATTAGGGGTTAATAAATATAATATAGGGGATCGGTGGTGTTAGGGGCAGCAGATTAGGGGTACATAAGGATAACGTAGGTGGCGGTCGGCAGATTAGGGGTTAAAAAAATTTAATCGAGTGGCGGCGATGTGGGGGGGCCTTGGTTTAGGGGTACATAGGTAGTTTATGGGTGTTAGTGTACTTTAGAGTACAGTAGTTAAGAGCTTTATGAACCGGCGTTAGCCCAGAAAGCTCTTAACTACTGACTTTTTTCTGCGGCTGGAGTTTGTCGTTAGAATTCTAACGCTCTAAATACCGGAGTTAGAAAAATCCCATTGAAAAGATAGGATACGCAATTTGACGTAAGGGGATCTGCGGTATGGAAAAGTCACGGCTGAAAAGTGAGCGTTAGACCCTTTTTTCAGTGACTCCAAATACCGGAGGTAGCCTAAAACCAGCGTTAGGAGCCTCTAAAGCTGGTTTTCACGGCTACCGCCAAACTCTAAATCTAGGCCCTAGTAAGTCTGTTTGGGTGTGTACCATATGTTATTTTGAAAGTTTTATGTCCTGATATCTAAGCAGTTTGCACTTTTTTAAATTTCCAAATGTAATCAAGGAATATAAAATACTTAATAACTCTCTTGCCTTAGGTAACTGATAAATGATGCTGTCAAGTTTAGAATAAACTTCTAGATACATATATTTGTGATGTGAATTTTTTTTTTGAGAACTTAGAGGGTGGAATTCATTTTCTACCACATGTCATGCAGACTTTAATGAATTTATCAGTAAAAACAACATGCATCACATTTTTATCTCAGATTCTTCAGTTTTTATGCTGGAGACTGCATATAGACAAATAGCTGATAAGTGTGTGTTGCATTCAAACAACCATAGGAATAACTTTCTATATCGGCTGGGCACGTTCACTTTGGAATATTGCTTTGTTTCTTTCATGTAATTGGCAAGAGTCCATGAGCGAGTGACGTATGGGATATACAAACCTACCAGGAGGGGCAAATTTTTCCAAACCTCAAAATGCCTATAAATACACCCCTCACCACACCCACAATTCAGTTTTACAAAATTTGCCTCCTATGGAGGTAGTTAAGTAAGTTTGTGCTTGATTTTCTTCTGTGATATGCGTTTCTCAGCATTTTGAAGCCAGATTCCTCTCAGAGTACAGTGAATGTCAGAGGGACATGAAGGGAGTATCACCTATTGATAGAGATTCATCTCCTACCTCCGTTTTCAGATCGACGGTATACTCTTATGTTCCATTAACTCTACTGATAACTGTTTCAGTACTGGAATCTCTTGTAAATTAGCGAAGACTAGGAGGCATATTTAACAAATGTCTGTTGGACCTCATCCGACAGTGCGGATCAGGTCCAACAGACATCGCTGCATGCGGAGAGCAATACGCTATCCGTATTCAACATTGCACCAGCAGCTCTTGTGAGCTGCTGGTGCAATGCTGCCCCCTGCAGACTTGCGGCCAATCGGCCACCAGCAGGGGGTGTCAATCAACCTGATCGTACTCGATTGGGTTGAATTCTGACGTTTCCTGTCTGCCTCATCACAGCAGGCGGACAGGGTTATGGAGCAGCGGTCTTTGTGACCGCTGCTTCATAGCTGCTGTTTCTGGTGAGCCTGTCATCAAACACCATTCGGAGATTTATAGATAGGCCCCTAAATCTCCAGCGGTAGTATGTAACAGTTGTCATGATAAGCTTTCACATGCAGAGAATGTATCCATCAGTGCTAGTACTATGCCTGTTGTTCCCAACATCTAATGTACATGATATTCCTGTGAATATAAAATATTTTATTCCTGATGCGATTCAGAAGGCTTTGTCTGCCATTTCACCCTCTAATAACCGTAAAATATATTTTAAAACTTCTCATAAAGATGATGAATTTTCAAATGACCGAAAACATACTGAATTATCCTCCTCTGATGAGGATATGATTTAGAAGATCCTACCTCAGATATTGACATTGACAAATCTACTTATCTCTTTAAGATGGAGTATATTTGTTGCTTGCGAAAGAAGTGTTAATTACTTTGGATATTGAGGAAACTAGTCCTCCTGGTATTAAAACTAGTAAACGTTTAAATTCTGTTTATAAACCTCCTGTGGTTACTCCAGAGGTTTTTCCAGTTCATGATGCTATTTCTGATATGATTTCAAAGGAATGGAATAGGCCTGGTACTTATTTTATTCCTTCTTCTAGGTTTTTAAAAGTTGTATCCTTTGCCAGCAGCCATAATGGAGTTTTGGGAATAAATCCCCAAAGTTGATTGGGCTATTTCTACTATAGATAGTACTTCCTTTAAGGATCCTTTAGATAGGAAACTTGAATCCTATCTAAGGAAAGCTTATTTATTTTCTGGCTATCTTCTCAGGCCTGCAATTTCTATAGCTGATGTTGCAGCTGCATCAACCTTCTGGTTGGAAAGCTTAGCGCAATAGTTAACAGATTCTTATTTTTCTAGCATTGTTCACTTGCTTCAACATGCTAATCATTTTAATTGTGATGCTATTTTTGATATAATCAAAATTGATGTTAAATCTATGTCTTTAGCTATTTTAGCTAGAAGAGCTTTGTGGCTCAAATATTGGAATGCTGACATGGTTTCTAAGTCTAGATTACAATCTCTTTTTTCCAAGGTAACAATTTATTTGGTTCTCAGTTGGATTCCATTATTTCAACTGTCACTGGGGGGAAGGGATTTTTTACCTCAGGATAAAAGATCTAAAGGTAAATCTAAAGCTTCTAATTGTTTTCGTTCCTGTCGACAGAATAAAGAACAGAAACTAAATCCTTCCCCCAAGGAATCTGGTTCCAATTGGAAGCCTTCTTCATGTTGGAATAAATCCAAGCCTTTTAAGAAACCAAAGCCAGCCCCCAAGTCTGCATGATGGTGCGGCCCTCATTCCAGTTCAGCTGGTGGGGGGTAGATTACATTTTTTCCAGAACATTTGGGCAGATTCTGTCCAAAATCATTAGATTCAGAGCATTGTCTCTCAATGGTATCGGATAGGATTTAGAATGAGACCTCCTGTGAGAAGATTTTTTTCTCTCACGCATTCTAGCAAATCCAGTGAAGGCTCAGGATTTTCTGAAGTGTGTTTCAGATCTAGTGCTTTCAGGACTAATTATACCAGTTCCATTTCAGGAACAGGGTCTGGGGTTTTATTCAAATCTATTCATTGTCCCAAAGAAAGAAAATTAATTCAGGCCAGTTCTGGATCTGAAAATTTTGAACCGTTTTGTAAGAGTGCCAACTTTCAAAATGTTGACTATAAGGACTACTCTGCCTTTTGCTCAGCAATGTCATTATATGTCCACGATAGACTTACAGGATGTATATCTTTACATTTCAATCAATCCACATCACTATCAGTTTCTGAGATTCTCTTTTCTAGACAAGCATTACCAATTTGTCGCTCTTCCATTTGGCCTAGTGACAGCTCCAAGAATTTTTTCAAAGATTCTCGGTGCCCTACTCTCTGTAATCAGAGAACAGGGTATTGCAGTGTTTCCTTATTTGGACAATATCTTTTTACTAGCTCAGTCTTTACATTCTGCAGAATCTCACATGAATCAACTAGTGTTGTTTCTTCAAAGACATGGTTGGAGGATCAATTTACCAAAAAGTTCCTTGATTTTTCAGACAAGGGTCACCTTTTTTAGGTTTCCAGATAGAGACAGAGTCATGGACACTGAATCTAACAGACAAGAGATGAATAAAATTGGTTTCAGCTTGTCAGAACCTTCAGTCTCAGTCATTCCCTTCAGTGGCTTTGTGCGTGGAAGTTTTAGGTCTCATGATTGCAGCATCGGACGTGATCCCCTTTGCTCTTTTCATATGAGACCTCTCCAGCTTTGTATACTTAATCAATGGTGCAGGGATTATACAAAGATATCCCAATTAATATCCTTAAATCCCAATTTTCTACTGTCTCTGACTTGGTGGTTAGACCACCATTTTATAGTTCAAGGGGCCTCCTTTGTTCATCCAACTTGGACTGTAATCACAGCAGATGCAAGTCTTTCAGGTTGGGGAGCTGTCTGGGGATCTCTGACAGCACAAGGGGTTTGGAAATCTCAAGAGGCGAGGTTACCAATCAATATTTTAGAACTCCATGCTATTTTCAGGGCTCTTCAGGTTTGGCCTCTATTGAAGAGAAAACCATTAATTTGTTTTCAGACAATGTCACAACTGTGGCATATGTCAATCATCAGGGTGGGACTCGCAGTCCCCTAGCTATGAAATAAGTATCTCGGACACTTGCTTGGGCAGAATCCAGCTCTTGTCTAATTTCTGAGGTGTAGACAATTGGGAAGCGGATTATCTCAGCCATCAGACTTTACATTGAAGGAGTGGTCACTCCATCCAGATGTGTTTTTTTAGATTGTTCCAATGTGGGGTCTTCCAGAAATAGATCTGATGGCTTTCCATCTGAGCAAGAAACTTCCCAGGTACCTGTCCAGGTCCAGGGATCCTCAGGCGGAGTCGGTGGATGCGTTAGTCGTTCCTTGGCTTTACCAATCTGCTTATATCTTCCCACCTCTAGTAATTCTTCTTAAAGTGATCTCCAAGATCATCATGGAACATTCGTTTTTGTTTCTGGTAGCACCAGCATAGCCTCACAGGTTCTGGTATGCAGACCTTGTCCAGATGTCCAGTTGTCAACCTTGGTTACTTCCTTTAAGACCAGATCTTCTGTCTCAAGGACCGTTTTTTCCATCAGGATCTCAAATCATTAAATCTGAAGGAATGGAAATTGAACGCTTAGTGCTTAGTCATAGAGGTTTCTCTGACTCTGACTGATACTATGTTACAGGCTCGTAAATCTGTTTTAGCAAGATTTATTATCGAGTTTGAAAGACTTATTTCATGGTGTTCTTTTCATAAATTATCCTGGCATTCTTTTAGAATTCCTAAAATTTTAAAGTTTCTTCAAAATGGTTTGGATAAAGGTTTGTCTGCAAGTTCCTTGAAGGGACAAATCTCTGCTCTGTTTTATTTCACAGAAAGATTGCTAAACTTCCTGATATTCACTGTTTTGTTCAGGATTTTTTTCCGTATCAAGCCTGTCATTAAATCAATCTCTCCTCCTTGGATTGTTAATTTGATCTTGAGAGCTTTACAGGCTCCTCCTTTTGAGCCAAATGCATTCTTTGAATATTAAACTACTTTCTTGGAAAGTGTTGTTCCACTTGGCTATCTCTTCTGCTAGAAGAGTTTCTGAATGATCTGCTCTCTTTCTTGTGAGTCACCTTTTCTAATTCTTCATCAAGATAAGGCAGTTTTGCGGACTTCATTTAAATTTTTACCTAAAAATGTGAATTCTAACAACATTAATAGGGAAATTGTTGTCCCCTCTTTGTGTCCTAATCCTAAGAATTCTTTGGAGAGATCCTTACATTCTCTGGATGTTTTAAGAGCTTTGAAATATTATGTTGAAGCTACTAAAGATTTCAGGAAGACTTCTAGTCTATTTGTAGTCTTTTCTGGTTCTAGGAAAGGTCAGAAAGCTTCTGCCATTTCCTTGGCATCTTGGTTAAAGCTTTTGATTCATAAGGCTTATGTGGAGTCGGATCAGGCCCCGCCTCAGAGAATCACAGCTCATTCTAATAGATCATTCTTAAAAGCCCATGAATTGGAAACTAAAGCTTCAGTTGATTAGATTTGCAAAGCAGCGACTTGGTCTTCTTTGCATACATGTACTAAATTCTACCGTTTTGATGTATTTGCCTCTTCGGATGCAGTTTTTCAGCTGTTTCAGTTTGATTCCTCTGCTTATGTTTTAAGTTTTTTTCTTTTCAATTATAAGAAAAAAATTATTCTTTTGGTTGTGAATTTAATTTTTCAGCAGAAAATGGCTGTTTTTATTTTATCCCTCCCTCTCTAGTGACTCTTCTGTGGAGTTCCACATCTTGGGTATTACTACCCCATATGTCACTAGCTCATGGACTCTTGCCAATTACATGAAAGCAAACATAATTTATGTAAGAACTTACCTGATAAATTTATTTATTTCATATTGGCAAGAGTCCATGAGACCCACCCTGTTTATGGTGGTTATGTTTTTTTTGTATAAAGCAAAATTATATTTCAAGTTCCTTTTTTGATGCTTTTTACTCCTTTTTCTATCACCCCACTACTTGGCTATTCGTTAAACTGAATTGTGGGTGTGGTGAGGGGTTTATTTATAGGCATTTTGAGGTTTGGGAAACTTTTCCCCTCCTGGTAGGATTGTATATCCCATACGTCACTAGCTCATGGACTCTTGCCAATATGAAAGAAATGAATTTATCAGGTAAGTTCTTACATAATTTTTTTTTGCAATAGCCAATACTGCAGTGCTGACATTTAATTATGGCTGGTTCTTTTTATATTAGAGACTAAGTTCTTACTGCATTTTTAGTGAATATATTTTCTTAATCACTATTCAATGATGCATCTTATTGCTCATTTGCTAAATCACTTATTAACAAACTATGGCCTAGATTTGGAGTTTGGCGTTAGCCGTGAAAACCAGCGTTAGAGGCTCCTAACGCTGGTTTTAGGCTAACTCCGGTATTTGGAGTCACTCAAAAAAAAGGTCTAACGCTCACTTTTCAGCCGTGACTTTTCCATACCGCAGATCCCCTTACGTCATTTGCGTATCCTATCTTTTCAATGGGATTTTTCTAACTCCGGTATTTAGAGTCGTGTCTGAAGTGAGCGTTAGAAATCTAACGACAAAACTCCAGCCGCAGAAAAAAGTCAGTAGTTAAGAGCTTTCTGGGCTAACGCCGGGTTATAAAGCTCCTAACTACTGTACTCTAAAGTACACTAACACCCATAAACTACCTATGTACCCCTAAACCGAGGTCCCCCCACATTGCCGCCACTCGATTAAATTTTTTGAACCCCTAATCTGCCGACCGCCACCTACGTTTTCCTTATGTACCCCTAATCTGCTGCCCCTAACACCGCCGACCCCTATATTATATTTATTAACCCCTAATCTGCCCCCAACAACGTCGCCGCCAGCTACCTACAATAATTAACCCCTAATCTGCCGACCGCAAAGCGCCGCCACCTACATTATAGCTATGTACCCCTAATCTGCTGCCCCTAACACCGCCGACCCCTATATTATATTTATTAACCCCTAATCTGCCCCTCTCAACGTCGCCTCCACCTGCCTACACTTATTAACCCCTAATCTGCCGAGCGGACCGCACCACTACTATAATAAAGTTATTAACCCCTAATCCACCTCACTAACCCTATAATAAATAGTATTAACCCCTAATCTGCCCTCCCTAACATCGCCGACACCTAACTTCAATTATTAACCCCTAATCTGCCGACCGGAGCTCACCGCTATTCTAATAAATGTATTAACCCCTAAAGCTAAGTCTAACCCTAACACCAACACCCTCCTAAATTAAATATAATTTTAATCTAACGAAATTAATTATCTCTTATTAAATAAATTATTCCTATTTAAAGCTAAATACTTACCTGTAAAATAAACCCTAATATAGCTACAATATAAATTATAATTACATTGTAGCTATTTTAGGATTAATATTCATTTTACAGGCAACTTTGTAATTATTTTAACCAGGTACAATAGCTATTAAATAGTTAAGAACTATTTAATAGTTACCTAGTTAAAATAATTACAAAATTACCTGTAAAATAAATCCTAACCTAAGTTACAAACCTAACACTATACTATCATTAAATTAATTAAATAAAATACCTACAATTACCTACAATTAAACCTAACACTACACTATCAATACATTAATTAAATACAATATCTACAAATAACTACAATGAAATAAACTAACTAAAGTACAAAAAATAAAAAAGAACTAAGTTACAAAAAATAAAAAAATATTTACAAATATAAAAAATATTACAACAATTTTAAACTAATTACACCTACTCTAAGCCCCCTAATAAAATAACAAAGCCCCCCAAAATAAAAAATGCCCTACCCTATTCTAAATTACTAAAGTTAAAAGCTCTTTTACCTTACCAGCCCTGAACAGGGCCCTTTGCGGGGCATGCCCCAAGAAGTTCAGCTCTTTTGCCTGTAAAAAAAAACATACAATACCCCCCCAACATTACAACCCACCACCCACATACCCCTAATCTAACCCAAACCCCCCTTAAATAAACCTAACACTAAGCCCCTGAAGATCTTCGTACCTTGTCTTCACCATACCAGGTTCACCGATCGGTCCAGAAGAGCTCCTCCGATGTCCTGATCCAAGCCCAAGCGGGGGGCTGAAGATGTCCATGATCCGGTAGAAGTCTTCATCCAAGCAGGGCAGAAGAGGTCTTCCATCCGATTGAAGTCTTCATCCAAGCGGGGCAGAAGAGGTCTTCCATCCGATTGAAGTCTTCATCCAGGCGGCATCTTCTATCGACATCCATCTGGAGCGGAGCGGCAGCATCCTGTAGACCTCCGACGCGGAATATCCATCCTGGCCGACGACTGAACGACGAATGACGGTTCCTTTAAATGACGTCATCCAAGATGGCGTCCCTCAAATTCCGATTGGCTGATAGGATTCTATCAGCCAATCGGAATTAAGGTAGGAATATTCTGATTGGCTGATGGAATCAGCCGATCAGAATCAAGTTCAATCCGATTGGCTGATCCAATCAGCCAATCAGATTGAGCTCGCATTCTATTGGCTGTTCCGATCAGCCAATAGAATGCGAGCTCAATCTGATTGGCTGATCGGATCAGCCAATCGGATTGAACTTGATTCTGATTGGCTGATTCCATCAGCCAATCAGAATATTCCTACCTTAATTCCGATTGGGAGCGGTGAGCTCCAGTCGGCAGATTAGGGGTTAATAATTTAAGTTAGGTGTCGGCGATGTTAGGGAGGGCAGATTAGGGGTTAATACTATTTATTATAGGGTTAGTGAGGCAGATTAGGGGTTAATAGCTTTATTATAGTAGTGGTGCGGTCCGCTCGGCAGATTAGGGGTTAATAAGTGTAGGCAGGTGGAGGCGACGTTGTGGGAGGCAGATTAGGGGTTAATAAATATAATATAGGGGTCGGCGGTGTTAGGGGCAGCAGATTAGGGGTACATAAGGATAATGTAAGTAGCGGCGGTTTACGGAGCGGCAGATTAGGGGTTAAAAAAAATATGCAGGGGTCAGCGATAGCAGGGGTGGCAGATTAGGGGTTAATAAGTGTAACTTTAGGGGTGTTTAGACTCGGGGTACATGTTAGGGTGTTACGTGTAGACTTAGGAAGTGTTTACACATAGCAAACAATGGGGCTGCGTTAGGAGCTGAACGCAGCTTTTTTGCAGTTGTTAGGTTTTATTTCAGCTCAAACAGCCCCATTGTTTCCTATGGGGGAATCGTGCACGAGCGCGTTTTTGAGGCTGGCCACGTCCATAAGCAACTCTGGTATCGAGAGTTGGAGTGGCGTTAAAAATGCTCTACGCTCCTTTTTTGGAGCCTAACGCAGCCATTCTGTGGACTCTCAATACCAGAGTTATTTTTATGGTGCGGCCAGAAAAAAGCCGGCGTTAGCTACGCGGGTCCTTACCGACAAAACTCTAAATCTAGCCGTATATTAATTTATATTTTTTTTACTATGGAGTACTTTTTATTGTGCTTACCTTATAGCCTGTCCCCTGACACAAAACTATATTTTAATTTTGAATACACAAATGGTCTAAAAGTGCTGTAATTTGTAGAATATTGCTTACAATCATTATTTTAGTTATGCATTTACTGATTTTCCCTTTGCTTGCAAGAATACCACAATTTTCATTTGTTTTTAAAAATACCCAGAATGTATATTAATTTAACCAAGAGTAAAGGAAAATAAAATGACACAATTTTAAGCAATTATAATCAGAATTAAAGGAAAGCTAATTATCATTATTATTATTTTGTTTTTCCTACTTTCTTATTGAATTGTTTAAGTATTTAAAATGAGAAATGCCAGCTTTGATCGTGCATACACAAAGACAGCATTCCAGGGGTCAGTAGCCTATAAGCCATTGAAATGGCAGTAGCAAGTGTAAAATGTATCCAACAAAATCTGAGAGCGCAGTTTCTCTATTTCATTTATTTATTCATTTTTAAATAAAGAGCTTTTTTTTTTTTTTTTTTTTTATAATATGCGTCTTATCTTTTAAATTCTGGAAGTGTGTTTCCTGTTCTTTTCCACTAATTACATCTCTATTCAGAAGTCTTTTAAAGCATGTCTTGCATATGTGAAATAAAAAATATTTCTGGTTGCATGAAAACTTAATTTTCCTTACATTGTTATATATAATTCCAACTGTTTTTTCTTTATGTCTGTTAATGCCATAAGCTCTTTGAGAGAAATTATTTTTCTAACTTACAAGGCTAAGGTTCCTCATGAATGTACAATTTATAATACTTATGCTTTCAAAATTAATTTTGATTGCTAAATAAATGTACATTGTACTTTAAATGTACCTTAGCTTTAATAGATTGATGAAATATTTAAGGTAATACTTGAAATTTTACTTTAAAGTTTAATTTATGAAGGAAACTAAGCAAACATTTACCATGCAATGAAATCAAATATGCAATTTGTAGTGGAAAATAAATTAATAAATAGATAAATAGATTGTAGAACACTGTACATTTTGAATTTACTGAAAAATATACCTTAGGAACAAAATTGAAATGAGACAATGAAGCTTAGAGAAACAAAATAAAGAAACAGCCTACTGCCTTGCCCTAAAGATAACCATAAATGAATATGAAAAAAACCAGACACTTGCATATGATTATTATATAAGTATATGTCTTATTAAACATGTTATTGCTATCCTTAGTGATATAAAAAGGAATATTACATCTAAGAGTAGCAAAAAAAAAAAAAAACACATCTATATCTGCAAGAGTGGGATTTTGCCACCTAGATAGTGGACAAGTTTTTCAATGGTGTAGATTGTTGTAGGGTCAGCAGGGCCGGTGCTAGACTATTTTGCGCCCTAGGCAAGAGCAGATACTTGCGCCTCCCCCCACCAAAAATAAATAAATGAAAGCAACAAAAGATGAAACTGCTAAATTTCTTTTAACTTTCAAGAATAAGTGCCATAAGATGACAAAAGCACCAATATTAAAGACAAAATATAAATTAACCAAATATAAATTAACTGCATTATTTTTACTTTATTTATATTATTAAAAGTTAAGTTTAGAGTACCCTAGCACAAACTGTTGTAATTGTTACTCTATTTTACTTGCACAAAATGCACATATTAATTGACTTGGTTTATTAAAAGTATAAATGTATGCGGCCTGCATACATTTATACTTCAAATAAATTAATATGTGCATTTTGTGAAAATAAAAGAAAGTAACAAATAAAACAATTTGCCCTGGGGTACTCTAAACCACTTTTAATAATATAAATAAAAATGTATTTCTCAGCTCACATAATGCAGCCATGATGCCATTAATATAAATTATTAATATAAATACAAATTTATTTCAGCTCGCATAATCGCTGCATCTGTCATTGATAGGTTGCTAAAGAAGTAAGCAACAGGGCCCCAGCAATGCACTGGGATCCATTTGCTACTTTAAGGGAAAAAATAGAAATTCGGTAAATGTAGGCTTATGTCTTAATGTCTTTAGTTTCTGGGACAGTTGAGGAGTAGGTTTTGTAGTGACAATGCTTAGGTGGGCCTTCAAAGTGTCTAAAGCAATATTCTGCCAACAGCTTATACAGGGGTTATATGAAAATAACCTTTATTTCTTTTTGGCATAACCCCTGCTTACATAGTTTTGGCAGGCCTTCAAATTACTTATTGTGTTATTTTAGGCAATAATCCCAAATACCAAAGATAAAGACATCCATTAGATCTCTAGGCTAATTAGTTACATTTAGGTTTCCCCTCCTGCACACAATGACATGATACCTAAGTACAACAAACATCCATAGGCCCTTAGTTATGTTAAATAAATGATAAAGAAATAATTGTGTGTTCTATAAATGTATATAGAATAGTACAGGTCATTCTAAGTGTTTAACCTCTCAAGGAAGAATACATGTTAGTGACGATATTTTTCACTCAGGTAATTTGACATTACTTGAGTGAAAAATGTCCTCACTAACATGTGACTCAACTGGTTAACAGTTTCAAAAGATGTGTAGTAGTTACAAACTGAATTATATAAATAGTTTGAAACCAGAGTGCCAAGTTCTCAGACAATATGCAGGTGATGGCTCTGAATACAGGCTATTGCTGGTGTGTGAAGACTGTTATTTGAGGGGTTGGTATACTGTCACAATCATCATCAATTTCCTCTCACAGAGTTACAGCTCCTACCTTGTGCTGCTGCCGCGTGCAATGCCTCCAGGCTCTAGCTCAGCTTCTGCCTCCGTCCCTGTTGCATCATAGACTGTGAAGTGCAGGCAGCAGACACAGAGCATTCACGTCATTCCCCCTCCCCTTTCCCTACAGTACTAATTTGGAGTGGAGCTGTGTAGCCTATCACCTAGATTACGAGTTTTACGTTAGAGGCTGTGCGGTGCTAACTAGCAGTTTTGTCTCACCGTTCACTTACCTACAGCGCTGGTATTACGAGTTTTCAGAAACCCGTCGTTAAAAGACAAGAAGTGAGCGTTGAGCAAAATTTTTCTCATTACCGCACTCCAATACCAGCGTTGCTTAAGTCAGCAGTGAGCTGGTGTAACATGCTCATGCACGATTTCCCAATAGCAATCAATGGGGAAAGCCGGCTGAGAAAAAGTCTAACACCTGCAAAAAAGCAGCATAAAACTCAGTAACGCAGCCCCATTGATTCCTATGGGGAAATAAAAGTTATGTTTACACCTAACACCCTAGTATGACCCCCTAGTCTAAACACCCCTAATCTTACACTTATTAACCCCTAATCTGCCGCCCGACATTTCCGACACCTACATTATATTTATTAACCCCTAATCTGTCGCTCTGGACATCGGCGCCACATACATTATACTTATTAACCCCTAAACTGCTGCCCCCAACATCGCCGACACCTACATTATATTTATGAACCCCTAATCTGCTGCCCCCAACATTGCCACCACCTACATTATATTTATTAACCCCTAATCTGCTGCCCCCAATGTCGCCGCCACCTACCTATACTTATTGACCCCTAATCTGCCGCCCCCAACGTCGCCGCCACTATAATAAACATATTAACCCCTAAACCGCCGCACTCCCACCTCGCAAACATTAGTTAAATATTATTAACCCCTAATCGGCCGTCCCTAACATAGCCGCCACCTACCTACATTTATTAACCCCTAATCTGCCGCCCCCAACGTCACCACCACTATATAAGTTATTAACCCCTAAACCTAAGGTAAACCCTAAACCTAACACCCCCTAACTTAAATATAATTTAAATAAATCTAAATAAATATTCCTATCATTAACTAAATAATTCCTATTTAAAACTAAATACTTACCTGTAAAATAAACCCTAAGCTAGCTATAATATAACTAATAGTTACATTGTATCTAGTTTAGGATTTATTTTTATTTTACAGGCAAGTTTGTATTTCTTTTAACTAGGTAGAATAGTTATTAAATAGTTATTAACTATTTAATAACTACCTAGCTAAAATAAATACAAATTTACCTGTAAAATAAAACCTAAATTACACTAACACCTAACACTACACTATAATTAAATAAATTACCTAAATTAAATTAGCTAAAGTACAAAAAACACAAACACTAAATTACAGAAAATAATAAACAAATTACAGAAATTTAAACTAATTACACCTAATCTAATAGCCCTATTAAAATAAAAATGCCCCCCAAAATAAAAAAACCCTAGCCTAAACTAAACTACCAATAGCCCTTAAAAGGGCCTTTTGTGGGGCATTGCCCCAAAGTAATCAGCTCTTTTACCTGTAAAAAAAAATACAAACAACCCCCCAACAGTAAAACCCCCACCCACACAACCAACCCCCAAATAAAATACTAGCTAAAAAAACCTAAGCTCCCCATTGTCCAGTTAGCTCTTTTGCCGCCCAAACCCTAATCTAAAAAATAAAACCCACCCAATACACCCTTAAAAAAAACCTAACACTAACCCCCTGAAGATCAACTTACCGGGAGATGTCTTCCCTTATATTCCAATTGGCTGATAGAATTCTATCAGCCAATCGGAATCTAAGGGATGCCATTTTAGATGACGTCTCTTAAAGGTACCTTCATTCTGTTTTAGTCATTGCCAGAAGAGAATGCTCACCGTTGGATGTCTTGAAGATGGACATGCTCTGCGCCGGATGGATGAAGATAGAAGATGCCGTCTGGATGAAGACTTTTGCCCGTCTGGAGGACCACTTCTGCCCGGCTTGGATGAAGACTTCTGCCCGGCTTGGATGAAGACTTCTGCCCAGCTTGGATGAAGACGTCTCCCGGTAAGTCGATCTTCAGGGGGTTAGTGTTAGGTTTTTTTTAAGGGTGTATTGGGTGGGATTTATTTTTTAGATTAGGGTTTGGGCGGCAAAAGAGCTAACTTCCCTTTTAAGGGCAATGCCCATCCAAATGCCCTTAAAAGGGCAATGGGGAGCATAGGTTTTTTTTAGATAGTATTTTATTTGGGGGGGTTGGTTGTGTGAGTGGTGGGTTTTATGTTTGTATTTTTTTTTATTTATTTTTTAACATGTAAAAGAGCGGGTTACTTTGGGGCAATGCCCCGCAAAAGGCCCTTTTAAGGACTATTGGTAGTTTAGTTTAGGCTAGGGTTTTTTTTTTTATTTTGGTGGGCATTTTTATTTTAATAGGGCTATTAGATTAGGTGTAATCAGTTTACATTTCTGTAATTTGTTTATTTTCTGTAATTTAGTGTTTGTTTTTTTGTACTTTAGCTAATTTAGGTAATTGTATTTAATTTAGTTAATTTATTTAATTATAGTGTAGTGTTAGGTGTTATTGTAACTTAGGTTTGTATTTATTTTAGCTAGGTAGTTATTAAATAGTTAATAACTATTTAATAACTATTCTACCTAGTTAAAATAAATACAAACTTGCCTGTAAAATAAAAATAAACCCTAAGCTAGCTACCATGTAACTATTCGTTATATTGTAGCTAGCTTAGGTTTTATTTTACAGGTAAGTATTTAGTTTTAAATAGGAATTATTTAGTTAATGATATCAATATTTATTTAGATTTATTTAAATTATATTTAAGTTAGTGGGTGTTAGGTTTAGTGGTTAACAACTTTAATATAGTGACGGCGACGTTGGGGGTGGCAGATTAGGGGTTAATAAATGTAGGTAGGTTGTGGCGATGTTAGGGACGGCAGATTAGGGGTTAATAATATTTAACTGTTTGCAAGGCGGGAGTGCGGCGGTTTAGGGGTTAATATGTTTATTATAGTGGGGGCGGCACATTAGGGGTTAATAAATATGATATGTAGGTGTCGGCGATGTTGGGGTCAGCAGATTAGGGGTTCATAAATATAATGTAGGTGGCAGCGGTGTCCGGAGTGGCAGATTAGTGGTTAAATTTTTTATTTTAGTGTTTGTGATACGGGAGGGCCTCGGTTTAGGGGTTAATAGGTAGTTTATGGGTGTTAGTCTACTTTTTAGCACTTTAGTTATAAGTTTAATGTTACAGCGTTGTACCATAAAATTCTTAACTACTGACTTTTAAATGCGTTAGGACTCTTGACGGGGTAGGGTGTACCGCTCACTTTTTGGCCTCCCAAGACAGACTCGTAATACCAGCTCTATGGAAGTCCCATAGAAAAAAGACTTTACGAAGTTTACGTAAGTCGTTTTGTGGTAAGGCCAAAGTGTGCGGTGCCCCTAAACCTTCAAGACTTGTAACACCAACGGGCGTAAAAAAGCAGCGTTAGGACCTCTTAATGCTGCTTTTTTACCCTAACGCACAACTGCTGAAACCCACGCCGCAGTAAGTTCACCTCGCACATTGGGTGAATCACATAAACGGTGCCAGCAGATCATAAACTGCCGTAAGTCGGATAAACTGGCGAGGTTCAGAAATAAGTGAAAATACACATTTATGGAGCTACCAGTGACTTACAACCGTATATG
This sequence comes from Bombina bombina, assembly GCF_027579735.1. Classification (NCBI taxonomy): domain Eukaryota; kingdom Metazoa; phylum Chordata; class Amphibia; order Anura; family Bombinatoridae; genus Bombina; species Bombina bombina. The sequence continues at coordinate 1,008,181,624 of NC_069500.1, forward strand.
AACTGCCGGCGCCTAAGTAAAAAACAAAACAAAAAATGTTTAAACCCGCCTCCAAAAAATTAACCCGACACTTCAAAACCACTATATCCGCCATCCCCCACATCACAACTAATGCTAAAATGTATTAACCTCTAAGCTGCCTTCCCCCACAACACTATCTACCTTTTTAAACTATTAACCCCTAATACGCCAACCCTCACATCGCAAAGTACCTAATAAATGTATTAACCTCTAATCCACCATCCCCCACAATGCAAATGACCTAATTAACCTCTTAACCGCCAACTCTCCACAACAGAAAGTATCAATCTAATCACTAAGGCTCCTAACCTAACACCCCCTAACCCCAATTAACTACAATTACATAAAATAAAAAAGGTTACATTTAAAAAAAATAAAAATTAAAAAAAAACTAAAAAATCCTCTCTTTACATGAAAAAAAACTTAAGATTACAAAAAATAAAAAAAATCTAATACAGAAAAAAATAAACTAAATTATACAAAATAAAAAAAATGTAAACCTAATCTAATACCCCTATAAAAACCCACCCCAAAATAAAAACAACCCTAATCAAACACTAAACTACCAATAGTCCTTAAAAGGGCCTTTTGTAGGGTATTGCCCTACGTTTAACAGATCTTTACATTAAAAAAATACAAATTAACCCCTAACAGTGAAACCCCACACCCACCCAACCCCCCAAAATAAAAATACCTAATTCTAAAAAATCAAATCTACCCACTGCCCCTAAAGGTGCATTTGTATGGGCATTGCCCTTAAAAGGGCAATCAGCTCTTTAGTGCCCATTAAAAAAAATAAAAACCCCTAATCTAAAAAACAAAACCCACCAAAAAAAAAAAACTAACATTAACCTCGACAAAGTCCGGCGGCTCCATCTTCATCCAGCACGGGACCATATTCTTTCTTCATCCTGGTGGCACGGAGCGAAGGCAGCGCAGGGTGGAGCAGGATCGGTGACGGCGTGGACATTCAATGTGCAGGATTCTCTTCATGTGATCTGCCGCACACTGAAGATTAAATACAAGGTACCAGTTTTTATTGGGGTACCTTGCATTTCTATTGGCTGAAAATTTCAAATCAACCAATAGGATGAGAGCTACTTAATTTTTTTAATAGCCAAATTATACTCACCATCATTAGGATTTACCAGTGGAACAAATAAAGGGGACTTTTAGTCATGAAGTATAAAATACTTCATGCTGAAAGTTCCTTTATTTGTCTGAAGCGTTCCCCCAATGAGCACCTCAGACAGAATGCTAGTTTGCTGTCATGTCCACCTCTAAGCCAATAGCAGGTTAGCTATTCAGCATGGCGGCAGGTGGCCCGCACAGCTATTGGCTGAGAGAAAGAGAGAGAGCGAGAGAGAAAGAGCGAGAAAGAGAGCAAGAGAGAGAGTGAGAGAGCGTGAAAGAGAGCGAGCGAGAGTGATAACCACACATACACACACATATATATATATACATACACTTGTTTGTATTGATGTGACACAAAAAAAAGAGATAAAAAAAGCCAAATCTGACACATTCCACGCATAACTCCAAAAATTGCCTGGAAAACATTATTGGCACCCTCAATTTAATATTTGGTAGCACACCCCTTGGAAAAAATAACTGAAATCAATCACTTCCTGTAACCATCAATTTGTTTCTTACACCCCTCTACTGGAATTTTTGGGCCACTCTTCTTTTGCCAATTGCTCCAGGTCTTTCAGATTGGAAGGGTTTCTTTCCCCAACTGCTGTTTTGAGATCTCTCCACATGTGCTCTGTGTGATTGATATTTGGACTCAAAGCTGGCCAGTTCAGTACTCTCCAGCGCTTTGTCTTAAACCACTTCTGGGGGCTTTTGGACATGTGCTTTGGGTCATTGTCCTGCTGTAAGACCTCTGATGGAGACTCAACTTTCTGACACTGGACCCTACATTGCACCACAGAATTCTTTGGTAGTCTTCAAATTTCATAATGCCATGCACACAGTCAAGACATCCAGTGTCTGAAGCAGCAAAGCAACCCCAAAACGTCAGTGAACCTCCACCATGTTTGACTGTAGGGACTGTATTCTTTTCTTTAAAAGCATCATTTCTTTTTCTTAAAACAGTAGAATGATGACCGTTACCAAAAATCTGTAATTTTGTTAAGTCTGTCTGATTTTGGCTTCCTCAGGTATGTTTGGCAAACTCCAATCTGGCCTTTTTATTTTTCATGTCAGCAGTGGGGTCCACCTGGGTCTCCTACCATAGCGTCCCTTTTCATTCAGATGGTGACGTATAGTGCAAGCTAACACATTTGTACCCTGTGTCTGAAGGTCAACTTGAATTTGTCTGGAAGTTGATTAAGGTTCTTTATCCACCATTCGAACAATCCTTCATTGCAATTTTTTTATACATTTTTCTCTTTCGTCTACATCTAGGGAGATTAGCTACAGTGCCATGGGCTGTTAACTTCTTGACAATGTTGCGCACAGTGGACACAGAAACATTAAGATCTCTGGAGATTAACTTGTAACTTTGAGATTGTCCCTGCTTTTCCACAATGTCGCCGCCTCCTACCTACACTTATTAACCACTAATCTGCTGCCCCCAATGTCGCCGCCACCTACATTACACCTATTAACCCCTAATCTGCTGCCCCCAATGTCATTGCCACCTACCTACACTTTTTAACCCCTAATCTGCCGCCCCCAATGTCGCCGCCACCTACATTACACTTATTAACCCCTAATCTGCTGCCCCCAATGTCACCGCCACCTACCTACACTTATTAACCCCTAATCTGCCACCCCCAATGTCGCCGCCACTATACTAAAAAGGTATTAACCACTAAACCTAACCCTAACACCCACTAACTTTAATGTAATTAAAATAAATCTAAGTAAAACCTACTATTAATAACTAATTTTTTTTTTATACTTACCTATAAAATAAACCCTAAGCTAGCTACAATATAACTAATAGTTATATTGTAGCTATCTTAGGTTTTATTTTTATTTCACAGGCAAGTTTGTATTTATTTTAACTAGGTAGAATAGTTACTAAATAGTTATTAACTATTTACTAGCTACCTAGTTTAAATAAATACAAATTTACCTGTAAAATAAAACCTAAGAAAAACAGGGTGAGTAGCACTCTTAATTAGTCAATAAAAGATACAGGTGCATCCTAGAAAAGTGAATATCTAACAACGTAAATAAGAGAGTAGAAACCTAAAATACAGGTAACTAAAAGTCTAGGTAAAAACCTAGACTTTTAGTTACCTGTATTTTAGGTTTCTACTCTCTTATTTACGTTGTTAGATAAAATAAAACCTAACCTGTCTTACACTAACACCTAACCTTACACTACAATTAAATAGATTACATTAAATACAATTAACTAAATTACAAAAACAAACACTAAATTACATAAAATAAAAAAGAAATGATCAAATATTTAAACTTATTACACCTAATCTAATAGCCCTATTGTTATGTGATTCTTTTTTCAGGATATGATGTTATCATATATATATCACTTTTCAGCAAGGAAATGACTGACACATTACACAGGTTTTCACAATCTTATAATAACAATAATGGTTTATTCTGCAACATAATCATGGAAACAAAATACCACAAACCACTATTCATACTTATAACACTCTATGCAATTGCAATGCTTATATAAACAATTCTAGATACAACTATCTATACAGTTTTCAGTTACATTTAGTTGCCTGCGCAACGACTGATAACAATCTTATGTTGTATTACCACTAAAACAAGTCTAGCTAGTTTTAAACAAACAAATTAATACATCACCGTGATCTCTGTTTGCATCATCCTATCCTGCTGCTTCTGGGGCGCAATGGGAGGGGACATCTGGGCAATCTTTGGACCAGGAGAAAAACAGGCGATCAGCGGGAAAAAACAACACCGAGGATGCGTCCATCCATGGGTCCCAAAAATACACTCAAATACACACACCACAAATACTCAGACTCTCAGACTGACTCAGACATCAGACATGACAATCAATATGACAATCAGACAATGATCAGATTGCCTAGATGTACCCCTCTTTATACTGTTCACTTGTGTAACAGTTTTGGCGCAACTCCACAGATCCTGAGACCGCACCCTCTGAGGTTGGCCCTGGCCCAAGACATCTGGCCAGTCTGTCTTTAGCCTCAACCAAGCTTATCAGGGCATACCCAGGTACTATCTCTGACGTATTCCTAAACTGCAATGCCGTCATCTTTAGTTTCAAACAAACATGTTTTTCTGCCTAACATTAATTATGTGATCTTATGCAGTTACTTTTGTCAAATACATCAATAATAGTTCTAACAATCTTTCCATAGATATAATTAATAGCTAAACATCAATAATGGCTTTATTACTTAGCCTATTGCGATTAATATTACTTATCCTATTGCACTTAATAATAATTAACAATATTACCATGGCATTAGCCCCTATACCAATGTGTTCCTTAATGTCAGTAAGTGACCCCTGCCAAGGTTACACCTTTGTTCTGTCTGGGTTTTGACTTCTTATCATCAGCATCCATCGGTTGTTTACCACTTGTAGCATGACTTAGCAAAATTCAGTGTCATCTACTTGAAGTTAATTAATGTCTTTTACTCTGTTAAAGGCACACTCTCTTAAAGGCAAAGTCACCCAAGTTAGTGCAATGCTTTCACTCTCTTAAAGGCAAAGTCACACAAGTTTAAGCAAGTGTTATATGAGCAATTACTGCAACCACTTTCCTTACACCTATGAAAATAAAAAAGCCCACCCAAAATAAAAAAAAACCCTAACCTACAATAAACTACCAATGGCCCTTAATCAGCCAATAGGATTGAGCTCACATTCTATTGGCTGTTCCAATCAGCCAATAGAATGCAAGCTCAATCCTATTGGCTGATTGCATCAGCCAATATGATTTTTTCACCTTTAATTCTGATTGGCTGATAGAATTCTATCTGCCAATCGGAATTCAAGGGACGCCATCTTGGATGACGTCACTTAAAGGAACCTTCATTCGAGAAGAGCTGTCGTCACAAGAGGATGCTCGGCGCCGGATGGATGAAGATAGAAGATGCCATCTAGATGAAGACTTCTGCCTGTCTGGAAGACCACTTCTTTCCGCTTGGATGAAGACTTCTCCCGGCTTTGTTGAGGATGGATGTCCAGTCATCAAAAACTGTAAGTGGATCTTAGGGGGTTAGTGTTAGTTAGTTTTAAGGGTTTATTGGGTGGGTTTTATTTTTAGCTTAGGGTTTGGGTGGAAAAAGAGCTAAATGCCCTTTTCAAGGCAATGGGGAGCTTAGGTTTTTTTAGTTAGGATTTTATTTGGGGGGTTTGGTTGTGTGGGTGGTGGGTTTTACTGTTGGGGGTTGTTTGTATTTTTTTTTTTCAGGTAAAAGACGATTTCTTTGGGGCAATGCCCCGCAAAAAGGCTCTTTTAAAGGGCCATTGGTAGTTTATTGTAGGCTTTTTTTTATTTTGGGGGGGGGGGGGGTGTTTATTTTGATACAGCTATTAGATTAGGTGTAATTAGTTTAAATATTTGATCATTTCTTTTTTACTATGTGCAATTTAGTGTGTTTTTTTTTGTAATTTAGTTAATTGTATTTAATTAATGTAATGTATTTAATTGTAGTGTAAGCTTAGTTGTTAGTGTAACTCAGGTTAGGTTTTATTTTACAGTTAAATTTGTATTTATTTTAGCTAGGTAGTTGGTAAATAGTTAATAACTATTTACTAACTGGTCTACCTAGTTAAAATAAATACAAAGTTAGCTGTGAAATAAAAATACAACCTAAGATAGATACAATGTAAATGTTAATTATATTGTAGCTGTCTTAGGGTTTATTTTATAGGTAAGTATTTAGTTTTAAATAGGAATTATTTTGTTATTAATAGTAGGTTTTATTTAGATTTATTTAAAATTAGTGGGTGTTAGGGTTAGACTTATGGTTAGGGGTTAATAACTTTAGTATAGTGGCGGCGATGTTAGGGGCGGCAGATTAGGGGTTAATAAGTGTAATGTAGGTGGTGGGGGCAACATTGGGGCAGCATATTAGGGGTTAATAACTATAGGTAGGTGTCGACGATGTTAGGGGCAGCAGATTATGGGTTAATAAGTGTAATGTATGTGGCAGCGGCAGATTAGGGGTTAATAAGTATAGGTAGGTGGCGGCGATGTTAGGGGCAGCAGATTAGGGGTTAATAAGTGTAATGTATGTGGCGGCGGCAGATTAGGGGTTAATAAGTATAATGTGGGTGGCAGATTAGGGGTTAATAAGTATAATGTATGTGTCGGCGGTGGGAGTTTAGGGGTTAATATGTTTATTATAGCGGTGGCGATGTTGGGAGCAGCAGATTAGGGGTTAATAATTTTATTTTAGTGTTTGTGATGCGGAAGGGCCTCGGTTTCGGGGTTAATAGGTAGTTTATGGGTGTTAGTGTACTTTTTAGCACTTTAGTTATGAGTTTTATGTTACGGCGTTGTAGCATAAAACCCATAACTACTGACTTTCAGTTTACGGTATGGATCTTGACGGTATAGGCTGTACCGCTCACTTTTTGGCCTCCCAGGTAGACTCGTAATACCGGCGCTGTTGAAGTCCCATTGAAAATTGACTTTTTGAAAGCTGCGGTAGTTACGTTGCATTACGGCCAAAAAAGTGTGCGGTGCAGTCAAACCTGCAAGACTCGTAATACCAGCGGTAGTGAAAAAGAGCCATAACGCTGCTTTTTCACTCATACCGCAAAACTCGTAATCTAGCTGTTCGTTAACAAGTTGTTCTGAATGATTGGTATCAACCCTTAGATTTGCATTTACACTGTAGGGGCAAGATTACATATGCGGAGCAAGCTTCAGCATAACTACTGAAACCCGCACCGTTCGTAATTTCACCTCACACATCGGGGTATCACATATACGGCACCAGCAGTTCATAAAAGTGCCATAAGTTGGATAAACTAGCGATGTCCAGAAATGTGCGCAAATTTCTGGAGTCGCCAGTGATTTACGGTACTTTAGAAACTGCCGGCGCCTAAGAAAATAAAAAACAGAATTTATGCTTACCTGATAAATTACTTTCTCCAACGGTGTGTCCGGTCCACGGCGTCATCCTTACTTGTGGGATATCTCTTCCCCAACAGGAAATGGCAAAGAGTCCCAGCAAAGCTGGCCATATAGTCCCTCCTAGGCTCTGCCCACCCCAGTCATTCGACCGACGGACAGGAGGAAATATATATAGGAGAAACCATATGGTACCGTGGTGACTGTAGTTAGAGAAAATAATTCATCAGACCTGATTAAAAAACCAGGGCGGGCCGTGGACCGGACACACCGTTGGAGAAAGTAATTTATCAGGTAAGCATAAATTCTGTTTTCTACAACATTGGTGTGTCCGGTCCACGGCGTCATCCTTACTTGTGGGAACCAATACCAAAGCTTTAGGACACGGATGAAGGGAGGGAGCAAATCAGGTTACCTAAACAGAAGGCACCACAGCTTGCAAAACCTTTCTCCCAAAAATAGCCTCCGAAGAAGCAAAAGTATCAAATTTGTAAAATTTGGCAAAAGTGTGCAGTGAAGACCAAGTCGCTGCCTTACATATCTGGTCAACAGAAGCCTCGTTCTTGAAGGCCCATGTGGAAGCCACAGCCCTAGTGGAGTGAGCTGTGATTCTTTCAGGAGGCTGCCGTCCGGCAGTCTCATAAGCCAATCGGATGATGCTTTTAAGCCAAAAGGAAAGAGAGGTAGAAGTCGCTTTTTGACCTCTCCTTTTACCAGAATAAACAACAAACAAGGAAGATGTTTGTCTGAAATCTTTTGTAGCCTCTAAATAGAATTTTAGAGCACGGACTACGTCCAAATTGTGTAACAAACGTTCCTTCTTTGAAACTGGATTCGGACATAAAGAAGGTACAACTATCTCCTGGTTAATATTTTTGTTAGAAACAACCTTAGGAAGAAAACCAGGCTTAGTACGCAAAACCACCTTTTCTGCATGGAACACCAGATAGGGCGGAGAACACTGCAGAGCAGATAACTCTGAAACTCTTCTAGCAGAAGAAATTGCAACCAAAAACAAAACTTTCCAAGATAGTAACTTAATATCTATGGAATGTAAAGGTTCAAACGGAACCCCTTGAAGAACTGAAAGAACTAGATTTAGACTCCAGGAAGGAGTCAAAGGTCTGTAAACAGGCTTGATCCTAACCAGAGCCTGAACAAATGCTTGAACATCTGGCACAGCTGCCAGTCTTTTGTGTAGTAAGACAGATAAAGCAGAGATCTGTCCCTTTAGAGAACTTGCAGATAATCCTTTCTCCAAACCTTCTTGTACAAAGGAGAGAATCTTAGGAATTTTTATCTTATTCCATGGGAATCCTTTGGATTCACACCAACAGATATATCTTTTCCATATTTTATGGTAAATCTTTCTAGTTACCGGTTTTCTGGCCTGAACCAGAGTATCTATCACAGAATCTGAAAACCCACGCTTCGATAGAATCAAGCGTTCAATCTCCAAGCCGTCAGCTGGAGGGAGACCAGATTTGGATGTTCGAATGGACCCTGAACAAGAAGGTCCTGTCTCAAAGGTAGCTTCCATGGTGGAACCGATGACATATTCACCAGGTCTGCATACCAAGTCCTGCGTGGCCACGCAGGAGCTATCAAGATCACCAAGGCCCTCTCCTGATTGATCCTGGCTACCAGCCTGGGAATGAGAGGAAACAGTGGAAATACATAAGCTAGGTTGAAGGTCCAAGGTGCTACTAGTGCATTTACTAGAGTCGCCTTGGGATCCCTGGATCTGGACCCGTAGCAAGGAAACTTGAAGTTCTGACGAGACGCCATCAGATCCATGTCTGGAATGCCCCATAATTGAGTTATTTGGGCAAAGATCTCCGGATGGAGTTCCCACTCCCCCGGATGGAATGTCTGACGACTCAGAAAATCCGCCTCCCAGTTTTCCACACCTGGGATGTGGATCGCAGACAGGTGGCAGGAGTGATCCTCCGCCCATTGAATTATTTTGGTCACTTCTTTCATCGCCTGGGAACTCCTTGTTCCCCCCTGATGATTGATATACGCAACGGTCGTCATGTTGTCTGATTGGAACCTTATGAATCTGGCCTTTGCTAGTTGAGGCCAAGCTCTGAGAGCATTGAATATCGCTCTCAGTTCCAGAATGTTTATCGGGAGAAGAGACTCTTCCCGAGACCATAGACCCTGAGCTTTCAGGGATTCCCAGACCGCGCCCCAGCCCACTAGACTGGCGTAGGTCGTGACAATGACCCACTCTGGTCTGCGGAAGCTCATTCCCTGGGACAGATGGTCCAGGGTCAGCCACCAACGGAGTGAATCTCTGGTCTTCTGATCTACTTGAATCATTGGAGACAAGTCTGTATAGTCCCCATTCCACTGTTTGAGCATGCACAGTTGTAATGGTCTTAGATGAATTCGTGCAAAAGGAACTATGTCCATTGCTGCAACCATCAACCCTACTACTTCCATGCTCTGTGCTATGGAAGGACGAGGAACAGAATGAAGAACTTGACAAGTGCTTAGAAGTTTTGACTTTCTGACCTCTGTCAGAAAAATCCTCATTTCTAAGGAATCTATTATTGTTCCCAAGAAGGGAACTCTTGTCGACGGAGACAGAGAACTTTTTTCTATGTTCACCTTCCATCCGTGTGATCTGAGAAAGGCCAGAACGATGTCTGTATGAGCCTTTGCTTTTGACAGGGACGACGCTTGTATTAGAATGTCGTCCAAGTAAGGTACTACTGCAATGCCCCTCGGTCTTAGAACCGCTAGAAGGGACCCTAGTACCTTTGTGAAAATCCTTGGAGCAGTGGCTAACCCGAATGGGAGGGCCACAAACTGGTAATGCTTGTCCAGAAAAGCGAACCTTAGGAACTGATGATGTTCTTTGTGGATAGGAATATGTAGGTACGCATCCTTTAGATCCACGGTAGTCATAAATTGACTTTCCTGGATAGTGGGTAGAATCGTTCGAATGGTTTCCATCTTGAACGATGGTACCCTGAGAAATTTGTTTAGGATCTTCAAATCCAAAATTGGTCTGAAAGTTCCCTCTTTTTTGGGAACTACGAACAGATTGGAATAAAATCCCATTCCTTGTTCCTTTATTGGAACTGGGTGTATCACTCCCATCTTTAACAGGTCTTCTACACAATGTAAGAACGCCTGTCTCTTTATTTGGTTTGAGGATAAGTGAGACATGTGGAACCTTCCCCTTGGGGGTAGTTCCCTGAATTCCAGGAGATAACCCTGAGAAACTATTTCTAGCGCCCAGGGATCCTGAACATCTCTTGCCCAAGCCTGAGCAAAGAGAGAGAGTCTGCCCCCCACTAGATCCGGTCCCGGATCGGGGGCTACTCCTTCATGCTGATTTGTTAGCAGCGGCAGGCTTCTTGGCCTGCTTACCCTTGTTCCAGCCTTGCATCGGTTTCCAGGCTGGTTTGGGTTGTGAGGCATTACCCTCTTGCTTAGAGGATGCAGAATTAGAGGCCGGTCCGTTCCTGAAATTGCGAAAAGAACGAAAATTAGACTTATTTTTGGCCTTGAAAGGCCTATCTTGTGGAAGGGCGTGGCCCTTTCCCCCAGTGATGTCTGAAATAATCTCTTTCAATTCTGGTCCAAATAGAGTTTTACCTTTGAAAGGGATGTTAAGCAATTTTGTCTTGGATGACACATCCGCTGACCAAGACTTTAGCCAAAGCGCTCTGCGCGCCACGATAGCAAACCCTGAATTTTTCACCGCTAATCTAGCTAATTGCAAAGCGGCATCTAAAATAAAAGAGTTAGCCAACTTAAGTGCGTGAACTCTGTCCATAACCTCCTCATATGGAGTCTCTCTACTAAGCGAGTTTTCTAGTTCCTCGAACCAGAACCACGCTGCTGTAGTGACAGGAACAATGCACGAAAAGGGTTGTAGAAGGTAACCTTGCTGTACAAAAATCTTTTTAAGCAAACCCTCCAATTTTTTATCCATAGGATCTTTGAAAGCACAACTATCTTCGATAGGAATAGTAGTGCGTTTGTTTAGAGTAGAAACTGCCCCCTCGACCTTAGGGACTGTCTGCCATAAGTCCTTTCTGGGGTCGACCATAGGAAATAATTTCTTAAATATAGGGGGGGGAACAAAAGGTATGCCGGGCTTTTCCCACTCCTTATTCACTATGTCCACCACCTGCTTGGGTATAGGAAAAGCGTCGGGGTGCACCGGTACCTCTAGGAACTTGTCCATCTTGCATAATTTCTCTGGAATGACCAAGTTGTCACAATCATCCAGAGTAGATAACACCTCCTTAAGCAGTGCGCGGAGATGTTCTAATTTAAATTTAAATGTCACAACATCAGGTTCAGCTTGTTGAGAAATTTTTCCTGAATCTGAAATTTCCCCATCTGACAAAACCTCCCTCATGGCCCCTTCAGATTGGTGTGAGGGTATGACAGAACAATTATCATCAGCGCCCTCCTGCTCTTCAGTGTTTAAAACAGAGCAATCGTGCTTTCTCTGATAAGTAGGCATTTTGGATAAAATATTTGCTATGGAGTTATCCATTACAGCCGTTAATTGTTGCATGGTAATAAGCATTGGCGCACTAGATGTACTAGGGGCCTCCTGTGTGGGCAAAACTGGTGTAGACACAGTAGGAGATGATGTAGTATCATGTTTACTCCCCTCATCTGAGGAATCATCTTGGGCAATTTCATTATCTGTGGCAGTACTGTCCTTACTTTGTTTGGACGCTATGGCACAATTATCACATAAATTTAAATGGGGAGACACATTGGCTTTCATACATATAGAACATAGCTTATCCGAAGGCACAGACATGTTAAACAGGCTTAAACTTGTCAACAAAGCACAAAAAAACATTTTAAAACAAAACCGTTACTGTCTCTTTAAATTTTAAACAGAAAACACTTTATTACTGAATATGTGAAAAAGTATGAAGGAATTGTTACCAAAATTTCACCACAGTGTCTTAAAGCATTAAGAGTATTGCACACCAAATTTAAGAGCTTTAACCCTTAAAATAACGGAACCGGAGCCGTTTACAAATTTAACCCCTATACAGTCCCAGCTATAGCCTTTGCTGAGACCCAACCAAGCCCAGAGGGGAATACGATACCAATTGACGCCTTCTAGAAGCTTTTCCAGCAAATTTCAGATCCTCACACATGCATCTGCATGCCCTGCTCTCAAAAAACAACTGCGCAGTAATGGCGCGAAAATGAGGCTCAGTCTACAACTAGGAAGGCCCCCTGACTGGAAAAGGTGTCTAACATAGTGCCTGCCGTTTAATAAACGTTCCCCAAGTTTATAAATGCGAATTGTCAGCATAAATATGAATAAAATGCCCAAATAAAGCAATCGATTTAGCCCATAAAAATGTCTGCCAGTTTTTTAGCCCATATTAAGCCCTTTATTCTGTTTGTTTGACTAAGAAAATGGCTTACCGGTCCCCATGAGGGGAAATGACAGCCTTCCAGCATTACATGGTCTTGTTAGAAATATGGCTAGTCATACCTTAAGCAGAAAAGTCTGCTAACTGTTTCCCCCAACTGAAGTTACTTCATCTCAACAGTCCTATGTGGAAACAGCAATTGATTTTAGTTACTGTCTGCTAAAATCATCTTCCTCTCACAAACAGAAATCTTCATCCTTTTCTGTTTCAGAGTAAATAGTACATACCAGCACTATTTTAAAATAACAAACACTTGATAGAAGAATAAAAACTACATTAAAACACCAAAAAACTCTTAACCATCTCCGTGGAGATGTTGCCTGTGCAACGGCAAAGAGAATGACTGGGGTGGGCGGATCCTAGGAGGGACTATATGGCCAGCTTTGCTGGGACTCTTTGCCATTTCCTGTTGGGGAAGAGATATCCCACAAGTAAGGATGACGCCGTGGACCGGACACACCAATGTTGGAGAAACAATATATCAAATCGCTCATAAAAGTCTAACCCACCTTCCAAAAATAAATCTGGCATGTAAAAAACCCTATATCCGCAATCCCCCCACATCGCAACTAATAATAAATGTATTAACCCCTAAACCGAAAACCCCCACAACGCAATATGCCTAATTAAACTATTAACCCCTAATCTGCCATTCACCTACATCGCAATCTACCTAGTAAAAGTATTAACCCCTAAATCCGCCAACCCCAACATAGCAAACTACCTAATAAATGTATTAACTCCTAATCCGCCATTAACCCACATCGCAACAAACCTTATAAATCTATTAACCCCTAATCCGTCAAACCCACACAATGCAATAATCCTAATAAAACCATTAACCCCTAATCTGCCAAACCCCCACAATGCAAGTACTGTAATTAACCTATTAACCCCTAATTTAAAATCTAATTTAATTACTAAGCCCCCTAACCTAATGCATTATTACATAAAATAATACATTGCTAACAGTATTATGAAAAATAAACCTAAAATTAAATTAAATAAATTAATCTAAAATTACTAAAAATAAAAAGTCTAACATTACAGAAAATATTTAAAAATTTATCCAAAATAAAAAAATGAAACCTAATCCCTTTGGTCAATGCTCATACAAATGCCCAATTAGGGGCAATTGGTAGTTTAGCGTTATGTTTTTTATTTTTGCGTGGTGAGTTTTACTGTTAGAGGGGGATTTAGTATTTTTAAGGTAAAAGAGCTGTTTAATTTAGGGCAATGCCCTACAAAATGCCCTTTTAAGGGCTATTGGTAGTTTAGTATTAGATTAGGGGTGTTTTTATTTTGGGTGGGGCTTTTTATTTTCATAGGTATTAGGTTTAATTTTTTTTATTTTTGATAATTTGGTTTATTATTTTATGTAATGTTAGACTTATTTTTTTGTAACCTTAGATTAATTTAACTTTATTTATTTTTTATTTTTAAGTAATATTAGCTTTTTAATTGTAACTTAGTATTTTTTTAATTTAGGTAATTGGGGTTAATTTAGGGGGTGTTAGGTTAGGGGACTTAGTAATTTAGTTATTTGCATTGTGAGGTTTGGCAGATTAGGAGTTAAAAGATTTATTAGGATTATTGCATTGTGTGGGATTGGCGGATTAGGGGTTAATAGGTTTATTGCGGTGTGGGTTAATGGCGGATTAGGGGTTAATACATTTTACACGTTTATTGAGATGTGAGTTAATAGCGGATTAGGGGTTAATACATTTATTGCGATGTGGGTTAATGGGTGATTAGGAGTTAATATACTTTATTAGTTATTGGGGTGGGGGATTAGATATTGCACATGCGTTAGGTGCTAGTTACTGGAGTTACAGTGCTCACATACTCAGCGTAAGGCTTGCTGCGCCTGTCTATGTGTGGAGAGGTGAAAATGGAGTAAAATGTCTCCATTTTCTCTGCGTAAATCCTTGCACTGAATATGTGATACCGATTTGCGACGCGATTCTATGTTAGCATATAGGAGTAAAAATTGCAAGCAATGGATGAAATATACTTGCTGCATTTATATGCTGCACCGTATATGTGATACCAAAACTGTGTAAAACCCGGCATTGCCGGCTTTTGCAGGTAACGGCGCATATGTAATCTTGTCCTAGGACTACAAACAGATTCAGCTGGTGTAAAGTGTTTACAGTTTTCATTTTACAGTAGGTTTACACACTGCGTTATTACATTTTACAACCAAATGGAAAAAAACTCAGTAAGTGGTAAGTGAAACCCATTCCATATGACATTTTTTGGTCTGAAACTCTTTAGGTTTTAGAGGAAAATATCACCTAAAAGGAAGACATGCAATTGCTTAGAGGTGTTGATTGGAGTTTTTGTAGTACATAGGTTTTTGACAGATTTAATCAGATTTTTTTAGATTTATTGAAAGAATATTTGCACACAATTCTATAGAAGACCTTATCTAATGTATTTCTACAGAAAACCACCTTTAAAAAGTCTATTAGAGTTTTGTAGATAAATGATTTGACAAACTTTTCTACAGGATTGTGATCAACCTCATAGTAAGGATTGTGCACACATATATTAGCTTTAAAATCTTCAATCCCCCTTAATCTTTACATTTCTAATATAATTTTCCCTTGTTTTAATACACTTTTTTGTTTAAATAATCTTTAAAATTCAGCCCATGCTTTACCTTTCCTTATTTTTTTCTATTTTTTTATTAGAAAAAAAAAACAAAAACATTTCAATGTATGATTCTTTAAAAACATCTCTTCAAAACATATTTATACATAATTTTAATGTACAACAAAAGATATAAATAATATAATACAAATATTATATGTTTTGCTGCTTTTTCATAAAAGATCAGTGTATTAGTCCCTATAGACATATTTTTCTAATAATAATAATACTTTTACCACAGTGTATGTTTACTTCAGTGGGAGATAAAAATAACTTGTTGTAAACTACCTTGTGCAAAAAAAAAAAAAAAAAAAAAAACCAGACAGCATTAGAAACAGCCACATGGTGTAATGAATGTCAGGCTCCATTTATTGGTATGCCAAAAAGTTTAATACCAACAATGAAAACAAGGTATTCTTTTGTAAACCCAATAAAGTGCTTAACATGGATAGGAAAGTCAAAATTAAACTTGCATAATTAAGGTAGGGCATGTCATTTTATTACACTTTTAAACTCACTTCTATTTTCAAATGTGCTTTGATCTTTTGGTATCTCTTGTTGAAAAACCGAATTGTGGGTGTGGTGAGGGGTGTATTTATAGGCATTTTGAGGTTTGGGAAATTTTTCCCTCTCCTGGTAGGATTGTATATCCCATACGTCACTAGCTCATGGACTCTTGCCAATTACATGAAAGAAAGGAATATGCACATATTCTACACATGTGGGAGCTAGTTGCTGATTGGTGCCTGCACACATTTGTTTCTTGTGATTGGCTGACTAGATCTGTTCAGCTAGCTGTCAGTAGTGCAATGATGTTCCTTCAGCAAAGGATAACTACAGAATGAAGCACATGTGATAATAGAAGTAAACTGGAAAGTTGTTTAGAATTGTGTGCTCTATACAAATCATGAAATAAAATGTTGGGGTTTCCTGTCCCTTTAATTGCAGCTATATTATACATACATATAAAGCATGACTAATGTGATTTTAAACGGAGCAAATAACTACTCTAAATCATAAACACGTTTTTTAGGTCTGTAAAATTTCACTATTAAAAAAAAAAATCTCATTATGAAAAGAGCAGGAATATAATTATTCCGTTTCGAAACATAAGCTTGACATTTGGCAAATCATTTTCAAATGAATATTCAGATCTAATGTTGTTGATTAGAGATACAGCAGCCATTTACAGTGAGCAACAGCGATTAAGAGTATTAAAGTAAACAAAAAATATCAAGCAGAGAAAGCAATCCTTATGTACAAATGAGTCTTAGCAGCTTACTCAGGAAAAATCAACTTTAAAATGCATTCACTTAACTGTTAATAAAGTCATTATTCTGTAGACATCATTTTATATGTTCAGCCATCATAAAATGCAATCAGGAACATTTCTTATATCAATGCAATACCAGTCTTATTTCCCAAAAATATGTTGATAAAAGTCTTTAAAGTTTGGTTTTAAAATCAATAAGATTCACAAATATAAGAACAATTTAACAGCCCTTTGTTCAAATGTAATTACCTATTTCTGCAAAATGCAAGACGATAACTTTTTGGAGTTAGGCATTAGCTAACATTAAATCATATTCTAATGCTAAAAAGGTCAGAGAAAAAGAAAATATGCCATTCAAATCTTGACTTCATATTCATGAAAACAACATAGTAGTAGAGGTGAACATAAAGGACCAGTCAACACATTAGATTTGCATAATCAACAAATGCAAGATAACAAGACAATGCAATAGCACTTAGTCTGAACTTTAAATGAGTAGTAGATTTTTTTTATAACAAATTTCAAAGTTATGTATATTTCCACTCCCCTTGTACCATGTGATAGCAATCAGCCAATCACAAATGCATATATGTATAGTATTTGAATTCTTGCACATGCTCAGTAGGATCTGGTGACTCAAAAATTACAAATATAAAAGACTGTGCACATTTTTTTTAATGGAAGTAAATTGGAAAGTTGTTTAAAATTACATGCTGTATCTGAATCATGAAAATTTAATTTAACCTGAATGTCCCTTCAAATGTTTTCCACATAAGCCAATATAGATCAATAATCGGCAACCTAGGAAAGCTATATGTCACATATATTCCATCTCACAATTTAATATCACAGTTGGTTTTCATAAGGACAGCTCATCAGTTATTTTGAAGAGGATCTAGCCCATTCATAAAAAATAGCAATTAGACCAATTGAGTGCTCATATAAGTAAATTGTTGAGTATCAGAAAGAGTCCAGAATTAAAAATGACACTGGATGTGAGACTTTTCAGAACTGAGAGACACGGTTGCTTTCACTTATTTTTTTACTGTTGGGACTATGATATTTGACTTTTTAACATGCATTTCAGTATTCCAATGTGAAAAGAACATATTCCTGTGACACTAAAATACATAAATGTCAAGTGACACAATGACATCTGACATCAGATATCAAGCTTACAGTCATTTTGACATGAAAAAACTCAAATACCAAGTGGGCACATAGATATCATTGTAAGTGTCACTTGCATGTAAACTTCTCATGTCTTTTTCACGATTATATTATAAAATGTCAATTGATAGAAACAATTATTGATAAGTAAAATAGAGCCACAGTCACCAGTACTTTTCACACAAAAAACGTACATGCCAAGTAACAGATGCTATGCTAAGGTCGAGTTCTAATAGTTGGTAAAAAAAGTGTTACTCTTAGTGATATCTGACTAAAGTTTGACAGTGTTGGACATTGAAGCTAGAATTGTCACTCATGCCTGCATGTAAAAGTCTGTATTAGTACAAGAGAAAAGGCAGACGTTCAATTATAAGTTGTACAAAACAGGCCAAATGAACATTGTTTAGAAAATGAAAATAGAAAAACATAATGCAATACTGTTTACAATGTACACCATGGACTAACAAATGAGAAAGCACTTAAGAACTATCTTTTTACAATATTTCTTGACAATGGTTACAAAAACTTATCAAAACAAGAAGAAAATCACTTGCAGAATTTAAATGGATAGGAAAGTCAAAATTAACCTTGCATGATCCAGATAAAGCATATAATAATTTCAAGACACTTTTAAATTCACTTCTAAATTCAAGTGTGCTTTGTTCTCTTGGTATCCCTTGTTAAAAAAAAGAATGTACACATATCCTATACTAGTGAGAGCTAGCAGATAATTGGTGCCTGCACTCATTTGTTTCTTGTGCTTGGCAAAATAGATGTGTTCAGCTAGCTGCTAGTTGTGCAATGTTGTTCCTTCAGCAAAGGGCAACAAGAAAATTAAGCAAATTTGATATTAGAAGTAAATTGGAAAGTTGTTTAAAATGTTATGTTCTATCCAAACCATGAAAGAAAATGTTGGGGTTTCCTGTCCCTTTAAGGATTCCACTTCCCCTTCATTTGGGGACAACTACTTACAGATATAGTAGAGATACAGGAATATAAATTTATTTCCAAGGTGACTTTTGCTTTCCTCATTAGTGGTGTGACTGATCCCTTCTATTAATTTGTCTAGACCAATCAGAGTAAAGTTAAAGGGACAGTCAACGCCAGAATGTGTTGTTTTAAAAGATAGACAATCCCTTAATTACCCATTCCTTAGTTTTTGCATACCCAACACTGTTATAATAATACACGTTTTACCTCTGTGATTACCTTGTATATAAGCCTCTGCAGACTGCCCACTTATTTCACTTCTTTTGAAAGACTTGCATTTTAGCCAATCAGTGCTCACTCCTCAGTAAATTCACGTACATGAGCTCAATGTTGTCTATATAAAACACATGAACTAACGCCCTCTAGTAGTGAAAAACAGTCAAATGCAGAGGCAGCCTTCATGGTCTATGACATTAGCATATGAACCTCCTAGGTTTAGCCTTAAACTAAGTATACCAAGAGATCAAATCAAAAAATGGTGATAAAAGTAAATTGGAAAGTTGTTTAAAATTACATGCCCTGTTTGAATCATGAGGTTTTTTTTACCTTGACTGTCCCTTAAACAATCAAATCTAGGAAATGAATATAAAATATGAAACATAACATTACTTGATCAAAAAGTGAACAAACATTAAAAACATTCAGCACTAAAAACAAATACTGCACTAACAACAATTCTGGATAACAAGCTGAAATATGTGTAAGTTTATAAAATAAGTCTATGGGCTCTCTTTATTAAAATAGCAAAAAAACAGTATAAGAGAGCGCTTTTAGAAAGCTTAAGGGTATCCAGCTATTGGGGTAAACAAAAAAGTAGGATAGCATGAGTTTGGAAATAAATGGTATAATTTTACTAGATAAATATTGTAACAATATACAAAGTAAGTGTCATACACAAGTAATGATAATTGATATTTATAAAGCTACCTAAAACACATATTTAAAACATGTAAAATTAGCACACATTAGCAATGACTAGGAAAACAAGAGACTAAAATCAATAACAAGTTATTGTGTAAAAGGGGGTAATATGAGTTATAACTGTAGACAGTGGAGGCTCCTCTATAGGAGCACTTGAGCACGTGAACCCCCTGACCTGAACCCCCTGACCTGAACTGACCCCTGATGAAAAAAAAAAAAAAAAAAAAAAAGAATGAGAAAATAAATATTTTTTTTTTACATTTTTAAACCTTTTTTTGCAGATAAAATAAAAAAATCTTCCATTCTCCACTTCAGTTTTTACTAAAAAACATTAAAATTGCACTTTTTAATTCTTAATAAGGCTGAAAGTGGAGAGGGCTGTATACTTCTATCTAGACTATCGCACATGCTGAGCAGTGCGATAGACAGAATTATAGGCAAAAGCTCTCTCCACTTTCAGCCTGCATTGAGTGCAGTGCCACCTACAGGCCAGCCCATAGCCTTCTTAAGGAGCACAGCTCTTAGTGTGCGAGAGCCAGCTGTCACGTGACACTCGCACCCTAAGAGCTGTGCCTGTGTGTGTGGGAGGAGGAGCATCTCAGGGAAACACAGCGTGGAGATCCAAGATGGTGTCGTTGACAGATTGAGTCAGTAAACTGTGAATGTGACTTATGCGGCAATGCAGCATCAGATTGATCTGGGCTGGGGCCGACTGCTGCAGCCAGAGTTAAGCCGGTGAGTGATTTTCTTTAGGTCGGCGGGAAGGAAGAGCATGACAAGGTAGGAAGAAGTGTTCATTTAATAATTTTTAAATGTTTGGCCAAGTTTTATTACTGTTAGTAATGTCCTAACCACTGCGTGCAGCTGCTTCTTCTCATTAGTGATCCAGGCTGTGTCTGCAAAGTGCTTGTTTTCCTGCTCCCCTTTATTGCTGGCTAACGTTACATCTTTACACAGGAACAAGTTTAATTAACTAGTAACTAAACCACCATGCTGCAGCTGCACTCAGAAACTTCCTAAACACAGATATGCTTTACATACCGTGCTGACTCTGAGCATGGTATAGAAAGCATATCTGTGTTTAGGAAGTTTCTAAGTGCAGCATGGTGGTTTAGTTACTAGTTAATGTTCCTGTGTAAAGATGTAACGTTAGCCAGCAATAAAAGGGAGCAGGAAAACAAGCACTCGGCAGACACAGCCTAGATCCCTGTCCCCAAGGCAGAACACTGATCTCATCGCAGAATCTGTAGTGTGTCTGCAGAAAGACCAGACGTGACTAAAAAAAAAATGCCTGCACTTTTAATGTTTACCTGCAGGTGTCAC
>NC_069500.1:1008207480-1008407480 GCF_027579735.1 Bombina bombina
ATATGTATACAGAAACATAAGGTTTCCCTTATCATTTTTCATATTATTAATTGTTCTATTTTGCAAGAAATATGTGAGTTAAAACCTAAATATCCAATTGGAATTAGGCAGCAAGCACATACTTACTGTCAACACAATATGGTATTGACGTTATACCCAATAGAGACAGTCGAATATCGGCATCACTAAACAAGATCAAATAGGGATTACTGAAATGGTGAAACTTACTGCTGCATTTTTATAAATTATAAACATTATTGATAGGCACAGGGGGGAAGGAGAAGAATAAGCATCTATCCCCAATTATAATTATGGAAACAAAATACCCAATCGAAAATAGACTAGGACTACACACCCACCATTAGAATGATATGGTGATGTCACAGCCAATGAAAAGAGCTGAACTCCGGCAGCTGTAAATAAAGTAAACTTTCACATTGGATTGGGTTAGACAAAAATCTAAAACATATAGCAATGCAAATAGAACAAATGAAAAAAGAATATGTGTGTATATATTATAAAGAACAATTTGAGTAATAAGTTTTGGAAACAAAAAATCGGATTTGACATCAGCACCTAAAAGGTGAAGTTATTACAGAACAGACCAAAAGATTATAAAGATGCAAAACTACAGATAAAAATGTATGTATATACTTTTTGACACAACACTACTACTCTGTGTACTATAATATATTAATAAATATTTATTTCAAATACAAAACTAGTTAAAAAACGGAACTAGTGGAAATTCCGGTTTTAGAAACATGTGATCACAAAGCAAACAATTAGGAAACAGGTATAAAAAGGCCACCAACATATACAACAAACTAGCCTTGAGAAAGGCCTTGAGAGGCCATAACGCGTTGACCAAGCATCTGGTAAGCCTTATTTCCACATCTATATCTATTTTGAGCATACTACACTATATTGATTATCTTTTTACAGATAATTCCAATTAGGAGCAGAACACCCACTGAAATCTCTTAACTATCATCTGTGGTCGCAGCACTAACCCTGCAGCACCCAGCTGCCCTACTTTACAATACAAAGCTGAACCTTGAGAATAATTTTTTCTTTCACTAACTTTACAATGGCTTTTTTGGGTAATTTTTAAATTGGATTAGTGTTTTTCAACAATAGCATTTTTTGACTAATTTTCCACGTATATTTCATATTTTTGCATTTTTGTCCATGGTTGTAAGATTTTTTACTTTTTCATTTTTCACTATTCTTTCACCAATTCAAATGATTATTTTTGAGGGATCACAACTATATTGGACTCTATTTAAAAAATCACTTGGATATTCACTTGGATATTCTACACTATAACCTCACTGAATCTCAGATTTCAAGTTACTCTCTACTCATAGGAACATTTTGGGACTTTTCAAAGGATCACGGCCATGACCCTGCTGGGTGCCTATTGCTATATTTGAGAACTGATAAGGTGGTGTAGTACTGCTTTAGTGGTATTCTCTTCATACATTTATATAGTGTATATATACAGTAGATTTATCCACATTATGTAGATTGTCCACTATCTCATCATAACAGCCTTTGTACACTGTGCTGATACACATGGATCCATGTTAATGTATGATTTTATTATTGTTTTATTGTCTTAAAATGATTTTATTTATTGTTTTTAATTGTCAACATTTTATTGCCATCTATTAAACATCGCTACCACCTTCTCAACTAGCCCACTCAGTTGAGGCGCTCAGGCTATATTCATATAATCTTAGAGTTCAGAATTGACAGCTAGTGGTCAAAACAGCCACAGGATATAGGTCTACACAAGCCCAAGGTATACACTTCTACACGCTACAGAAACTATTTTGCCGGTTCTGAGAAGATCCTCTATCGGCTGTTCCCTCACATTGGAAAGAAAAAAGCCATATCCAAAGACCCACACAGTGGTTTGATTGTCAATCCGTTTAACTACACTCCTGACACCCACATAGTGGGTAATTACAATGATCACTATTACCATCGGAGTTGTACCTGACCGGACCACCCACGGACCATCAGAGGGGACCTCTGCTTCCTTGGGAACTCTGAAGTGGAATGCCACACACAGTAACACTTCCTGAGAATTACAGCCTTGGACGTCATAGGTGAGTGTAATCTCACAGCTGAAAATGCCCTAAGGCTCTTGCCCCTCTGGACGGCAATTGAGAATTTCCTCATAGCAAATTGTGCCCTTAAAGAGGACTGTACTGAAAACAGAACAGGATTATAATTATCCCACAAGTTAAAACTTATTAACATCTCCACAAAGGATCTGTATTTGCACCTTACTACGGAGCCTGTTCCCCAAAGACATCCATTAAAGCTGGAACTCCTTTTGCCTATTTTTTGGCCATATCTTGCAAGTATTCAGTTAACACACTTTCGGCTAGATTACAAGTTGTGCATTAGGGTAAAAAGCAGCATTAAGAGGTCCTAACGCTGCTTTTTTACGCCCGCTGGTATTACGAGTCTTGAAGGTATAGGTGTACCACACACTTCTTTGGACTTACCGCAAAACGACTTACGCAAACTTCGTAAAGTCTTTTTTCTATGGGACTTCCATAGCGCCGGTATTAAGAGTCTGTCCTGGGAGGCCAAAAAGTGAGCAATACACCCTACCCTGTCAAGATCCCTAATGCATTTAAAAGTCAGTAGTTAAGAGTTTTATGGTACAACGCCGTAACATAAAACTCATAACTAAAGTGATAAAAAGTACACTAACACCCATAAACTACCTATTAACCCCTAAACCGAGGCCCTCCTGCATCGCAAAATATTTTTTTTATCCCCTAATCTGCCACTCTGGACACCGCCGCCACCTACATTATATTTTTGAACCCCTAATCTGCTGCCCCCAATGTCATCACAACCTACCTACACTTATTAACCCCTAATCTGCCGCCCCCAATGCCGCCGCCACTATTAACCCCTAAACCGCCGCACTCCCGCCTTGCAAACATTAGTTAAATATTATAAACCCCTAATCTGCCATCCTTAACATCGCCGCCACCTGCCTACATTTATTAACCCCTAATCTGCCGCCCCAACATAGCCGCCACTATATTAAAGTTATTAACCCCTAAAACAAAAGTCTAACCCTAACACCCCCTAACTTAAATATAATTTAAATAAATCTAAAAAAATATTCCTATCATTAACTAAAATTATTTCTATTTAAAACTAAATACTTAACTATAAAATACAATAGTTAAAGTGTAGCTATCTTAGGGTTTATTTTTATTTTACAGGAAAGTTTGTATTTCTTTTAACTAGGTAGACTAGTTATTAAAAAATTATTAACTATTTAATAACTATCTAGCTAAATTAAATTCAAAAGTACCTGTAAAATAAAACCTAACCTAAGTTACAATAACACCTAACACTACACTATAATTAAATAAATTAACTAAACAATTAAATCAAATTAGCTAAAGTACAAAAAACATCAAACACTAAATTACAGAAAATAATAAACAAATTACAAGATATTTAAACGAATTACACCTAATCTAATAGCCCTATCAAAATAAAAAAAGCCCCCCCAAATAAAACAAATCCCTAGCCTAAAATAAACTACCATCAGCAGTTAAAAGGGCCTTTTTGTGGGGCATTGCCCCAATGTAATCAGCTCTTTGACCTGAAAAAAAAATACAAACAACCCCCCCAACAGTAAAACCCACCACCCACACAACCAACCCCCCAAATAAAATACTATCTAAAAAAAACTAAGCTCCCCATTGCCCTGAAAAGGGCATTTTGATGGACATTGCCCTTAAAAGGGCAGTTAGTTCTTTTGCAGGCCCAAACCTAACACTAACCCCCTGAAGATTGACTTACCGGGAGAAGTCTTCATCCAAGCCGGGCGAAGTGGTCCTCCAGACGGGCAGAAGTCTTCATCCAGACGGCATCGTCTATCATCATCCATTCGTTCGGAGCGGGTCCATCTTCAAGACATCCAATGCAGAGCATCCTCTTCATCCGACGACTAAAGATGAATGAAGGTACCTTTAAGTGACATCATCCAAGATGGCGTCCCTTAGATTCCGAGTGGCTGATAGAATTCTATCAGCCAATTGGAATTAAGGTAGAAAAAAAATCCTATTGGCTGATCCAATCAGCCAATAGGATTGAAGGTCAATCCTATTGGCTGATCCAATCAGCCAATAGGATTAAAGTTCAATCCTATTGACTGATCCAATCAGCCAATAGGATTGAAGTTCAATCCTATTGACTGATCCAATCAGCCAATAGGATTGAGCTGGCATTCTATTGGCTGATTGGAACAGCCAATAGAATGCAAGCTCAATCCTATTGGCTGATTGGATCAGCCAATAGGATTTTTTCTACCTTATTTCTGATTGGCTGGCTGATAGAATTCTATCAGCCACTCAGAATCTAAGGGACGCCATCTTGGATGATTGTCACTTAAAAGGTACTTCATTCATCTTTAGTCGTCGGATGAAGAGGATGCTCCGTGTCAGATGTCTTGAAGATGGACCCGCTCTGTGTCGGATGGATGAAGACTTCTCCCGGCTTCGTTGAGGACTTTGGCCCGGCTTGGATGAAGACTTCTCCCGGTAAGTCGATCTTCAGGGGGTTAGTGTATGGGTTTTTTTAAGGGTGTATTTGGTGGGTTTTATTTTTAGGTTAGGGACTTTGGGCCTCCAAAAGAGCTAACTGCCCTTTTAAGAGCAATGCCCATCCAAATGCCCTTTTTTAGGGCAATGGGGAGCTTAGGTTTTTTTAGATAATATTTTATTTGGGTGGTTGGTTGTGTGGGTGGTGGGTTTTACTGTTGGGGAGGTTGTTTGTATTTTTTTTTTCAGGTCAAAGAGCGGATTACTTTGGGGCAATGCCCCACAAAAGGCCCTTCTAAGGGCTATTGGTAGTTTAGTTTAGGCTAGGTTTTTTTATTATTTTGATAGGTGTTACAGTACCAACTGTGTACCAAGGGTTAATACCAGAGAACAATGTCCTGCATAGGGAATCAGCAATACACAACCCAGCCAGTTTCAGGTTTAAAACAGAATGTCTACTTTATTTGAAGGCAGCACACAGATTTATACACCCTGGCTTCAGGTTACAAAGGGCATTGGTTTAACAGTAAAGCAGACATATGAACAATGCATCAAACCTCTAACAATTGTCTATTGACAGGTAAAACAGATTAACATATTAAGTTAATTAACTAGGGAAGAACGTTTACTCAGACAATCTGATGTTGGGAAGTCTAGTTAACATAATCACACAAGGACACAATCAGTTTACCCAGACAGACTCCTGAGACACAATCAGATCTGAAACATACATAGAATACATCTTATTACTGAATATAGGAACAGTTCTTATTAGCTATAAAGTCTTTTATGCTCACTTGGCTTATAGAGTCACAATTGCTCCCACAAGGGGCACTCACACCCTGTACCCATCCTGTATTTATGGATACAGGGTGACATAGACATAAGACAGAGTTATGAAAGTACATGGGGTGTCCAGCATATAACATTCCATATTTCCATGCAGTCTCTGGGTATCCTTAAGCCCATGTACCTCCAGCCCAAAGAATGTTCCATAACAGGCCCTCCAATGTACAATGGCGAGATTGGTTTTGTCACATCTCTCCCCTTTTCCAAACAGACTAACAGGGTATCTGACCTCCTGCCGGTCAGTGCCCTGGTTAGTCCAGCAACCCACCCATAAAACACAATTAGTAGTACAGCCCACCCACAATAAATGGTTACTACACCTGAGTACGGGGAAAACTTGTCCATGTCCAGGTGCCTCACCACAGCTGTGTGGGGGACTGGTACGCTGAATTGGTGGGTTGCGAGGTGGGCAGAGACCAGCTGTACTCTGCCCGGGTGCCAGCACTACCATGGAAGTAGCCTGGTGGGAGCCTGGTTGCTGGAGGGGGAGACCGACTGTCTCCCCTTTGGATAAATAGCTGTGCTGCTGGAGGGGGAGACCAATCGTCTCCCCTTTGGCTAAACAGCCGTGTTACTGGGGGACAGGACCAACTGTCCCTACCCCTTGTAACGCAGCCTGCCGCTGGGGAATGGAGTCTGGGCTCCCAAAGTCAGGCTCTGCAAAGGACTCCCATAACAAGCCAGGACCATCAAACTCCTCTCCCTCTGGTTTGTTATGCTCGGCTGTCCAGGGTATATACTGTGCCATATACCACCAGAGCGCCTGGTAGGCATGTCAGTTTGCTGGGACAATCCATCTGTATTCCCGTTATGAGAGAGAATTCCTGTCCATACAAACAAGGGTTCAAATTCCTCAGTGCCCAGACCAGGGCCAAACAGTCCTTCAAAATCCCATCAGCTTCTTTACGAGTTTTCTGTACCTGCTCTTTATAGGTATCCACAATCCCTTCATACTGACATAGGGTGCCCTTGAGTTGCTGCACCTCACTATGAGCCAGCGTCAGCTTCTCCACAAGTGTCGCTAAGTTTGTCTTTAATGTTTCATGTTCCACTCTCAAGCTGGTGTTTTCTGCAGTCTGTCGGTGCAGCTTGTCTAGCAGAGATTCACGTTCTAAACGTGCCTTTTCCTCTGCGCTCCTCTTCTCCTTCATCAGCGCATTGTAACGGGACTTCCACGTATCAATAGCGGATAGAGATTTGCTGAGCTCAGCGTTCTGGGGCTTAGCAGCAGGGGGGTCAGTCTCTGCTGCACGGATCTGAGCACGGGTAGTCACAGGGTTAACATCAGCGGGACCCATGGGAGCATAGGCAGAAACAAGGGGGGCCAAGTCATTTCCAAGAAGAACATCAGCAGGTAAGTCCTTCTTGACCCCCACATTCACAGGTCTAGCGCCCACTCCCCAATCCAAATGTACCCTGGCAACAGGTAGGCTGAACACATCGCCCCCTGCTACCCTCACAGCCACAGTGTCTCCAGTGTACTGTTTCTCAGACACCAAGTTCTTTTGAAGCAAGGTCATGGTAGCACCAGTATCCCGTAGACCACTGACCTTCTTCCCATTCACTTTAACCAGTTGCCGGTTATTCCGGTGGGCAGCTTGCACAAGGTCTGCCTCATGTAGGATGCTCCAGCATTCTTGCGCCTCTACGTAGCGGGCCGCAGGCTGAGGATTACGTGGGATTCCACCGGCGGGTCTTCTCCAGGACTGCGCTTGGTTCGCTGCGTTTAGGGGACACTCTGGTCTTTTGTGCCCTAGTTGCTTACATCCAAAGCACCGAATAGGTTGTGAGTAGCCCTGCGAATTGAACCGGGCACTCTGAGGGTAGTTCGTGGCCGGAGGCCGTGTGGTATAGCGGTGCGCCGGGGTTTGGTAACTGGCAGCTGCTGGGGTGACTGGGGGTCTGTACTCCACTCTAGAAGGGGGCTTAAAGGTAGCAGTGTCCAGTTTGCGGGCATCCGTATACTCATCTGCCAAGCAAGCCGCTTCCTGCAGGGTGGAGGGTTTACGGTCCCGAACCCACTCTCGAACTCCTGCGGGTAACTTGTCGAAGCAATGTTCCAACAGGAATAGCTGCAGCACCTCTTCCCCAGATATGGCTTGGCACCCCGCTATCCAGTGAGCTGCTGTGCGGTGCACCTTACATGCCCACTCAAGGTAGGAATCTCCAGCTAATTTAACAGTGTCTCTGAACCGCCTCCGGTATGCCTCCGGTGTAACCGCATACCTGGAGAGCAGAGCCTCTTTTACAGTATTATAATCCCTGACTTCCTCATCTGGAATGGCCCGAAAAGCCTCTCTGGCCCGGCCGGATAATTTTCCAGATAATATCGTGACCCAGTCCTCTGCGGGTACCTTGTGTAGTGCACATTGCCTCTCAAAATCCGCAAGGTACCCATCAATCTCTCCTTCTGTTTCCAGGAAGTTTTTAAAAGCTGCAAAATTTACTTTTCTCTTTTCCATCTTAGTCAGTATTGTAATAATCCCCCTCTTCCTGAGGTTACTGGCTTGTGTAGTTGCTCTTCTGGGCGATAAGGTTCATTCCGTCGCTGCCACCAATGTTACAGTACCAACTGTGTACCAAGGGTTAATACCAGAGAACAATGTCCTGCATAGGGAATCAGCAATACACAACCCAGCCAGTTTCAGGTTTAAAACAGAATGTCTACTTTATTTGAAGGCAGCACACAGATTTATACACCCTGGCTTCAGGTTACAAAGGGCATTGGTTTAACAGTAAAGCAGACATATGAACAATGCATCAAACCTCTAACAATTGTCTATTGACAGGTAAAACAGATTAACATATTAAGTTAATTAACTAGGGAAGAACGTTTACTCAGACAATCTGATGTTGGGAAGTCTAGTTAACATAATCACACAAGGACACAATCAGTTTACCCAGACAGACTCCTGAGACACAATCAGATCTGAAACATACATAGAATACATCTTATTACTGAATATAGGAACAGTTCTTATTAGCTATAAAGTCTTTTATGCTCACTTGGCTTATAGAGTCACAATTGCTCCCACAAGGGGCACTCACACCCTGTACCCATCCTGTATTTATGGATACAGGGTGACATAGACATAAGACAGAGTTATGAAAGTACATGGGGTGTCCAGCATATAACATTCCATATTTCCATGCAGTCTCTGGGTATCCTTAAGCCCATGTACCTCCAGCCCAAAGAATGTTCCATAACAGGCCCTCCAATGTACAATGGCGAGATTGGTTTTGTCACAATAGGGCTATTAGATTAGGTGTAATTAGTTTAAATATCTGTAATTTGTTAATTATTTTCTGTACTTTAGCTAATTTAATTTAATTTTGGTAATTGAATTTAATTTAGTTAATTTATTTCATTGTAGTGTAGTGTTAGGTGTTAGTGTAACTTAGGTTAGGTTTTATTTTACAGGTACTTTTGTATTTATTTTAGCTAGGTAGTTATTGCTAATGTGTGCTAATTTTACATGTATTAAATATGTGTTTTAGGTAGCTTTATAAATATCAATTATCATTACTTGTGTATGAAACTTACTTTGTATATTGTTACAATATTTATCTAGTAAATTTATACAATTTATTTCCAAGCTCATGCTATCCTACTTTTTTTTTTTATTTACCTCAATAGCTGTATACCCTTAAGCTTTCTAACAGCGCTCTCTTATACTTTTTTTTCTATTGTATTACCAATATAGACTTGAGGAGGTTTATATTATTTTTAAGAGTAGCTATATTGAGATTTTCCAGGATCATTTAATCTCTTTTTTTGTATTTACTCTCTTTATTAAAAGCCAGGCGGACAAGGTTGGCTTCCGTTATCCTGTCCATTCAGCATTGTGCATCTGTTCTCTAATGTGTGACCTCTATATGTTCATATAAATATTTAGGTATAGATACATACAGGGAGTGCAGAATTATTAGGCAAGTTGTATTTTTGAGGATTAATTTTATTATTGAACAACAACCATGTTCTCAATGAACCCAAAAAACCTCATTAATATCAAAGCTGAATAGTTTTGGAAGTAGTTTTTAGTTTGTTTTTAGTTATAGCTATTTTAGGGGGATATCTGTGTGTGCAGGTGACTATTACTGTGCATAATTATTAGGCATCTTAACAAAAAACAAATATATACCCATTTCAATTATTTATTTTTACCAGTGAAACCAATATAACATCTCAACATTCACAAATATACATTTCTGACATTCAAAAACAAAACAAAACAAAAACAAATCAGTGACCAATATAGCCACCTTTCTTTGCAAGGATACTCAAAAGCCTGCCATCCATGGATTCTGTCAGTGTTTTGATCTGTTTACCATCAACATTGCATGCAGCAGCAACCACAGCCTCCCAGACACTGTTCAGAGAGGTGTACTGTTTTCCCTCCTTGTAAATCTCACATTTGATGATGGACCACAGGTTCTCAATGGGGTTCAGATCAGGTGAACAAGGAGGCCATGTCATTAGATTTTCTTCTTTTATACCCTTTCTTGCCAGCCACGCTGTGGAGTACTTGGACGCCTGTGATGGAGCATTGTCCTGCATGAAAATCATGTTTTTCTTGAAGGATGCAGACTTCTTCCTGTACCACTGCTTGAAGAAGGTGTCTTCCAGAAACTGGCAGTAGGACTGGGAGTTGAGCTTGACTCCATCCTCAACCCGAAAAGGCCCCACAAGCTCATCTTTGATGATACCAGCCCAAACCAGTACTCCACCTCCACCTTGCTGGCGTCTGAGTCGGACTGGAGCTCTCTGCCCTTTACCAATCCAGCCACGGGCCCATCCATCTGGCCCATCAAGACTCTCATTTCATCAGTCCATAAAACCTTAGAAAAATCAGTCTTGAGATATTTCTTGGCCCAGTCTTGACGTTTCAGCTTGTGTGTCTTGTTCAGTGGTGGTCGTCTTTCAGCCTTTCTTACCTTGGTCATGTCTCTGAGTATTGCACACCTTGTGCTTTTGGGCACTCCAGTGATGTTGCAGCTCTGAAATATGGCCAAACTGGTGGCAAGTGGCATCTTGGCAGCTGCATGCTTGACTTTTCTCAGTTCATGGGCAGTTATTTTGCGCCTTGGTTTTTCCACACGCTTCTTGCGACCCTGTTGACTATTTTGAATGAAACGCTTGATTGTTCGATGATCACGCTTCAGAAGCTTTGCAATTTTAAGATTGCTGCATCCCTCTGCAAGATATCTCACTATTTTTGACTTTTCTGAGCCTGTCAAGTCCTTCTTTTGACCCATTTTGCCAAAGGAAAGGAAGTTGCCTAATAATTATGCACACCTGATATAGGGTGTTGATGTCATTAGACCACACCCCTTCTCATTACAGAGATGCACATCACCTAATATGCTTAATTGGTAGTAGGCTTTCGAGCCTATACAGCTTGGAGTAAGACAACATGCATAAAGAGTATGATGTGGTCAAAATACTCATTTGCCTAATAATTCTGCACTCCCTGTATTTTACAAAAATAGCATTAGATACATATAGACATATATTTAAAAAAACAAAAAACATTTTCTTCTAAGTAAACAACATTTGAATATAAAGTATTCATAGCTACCTTTGGCTTTTACGCAGTTAGTCTACTGTGGTGTCAGGTTATCACGCTATTGATTTAAAAAAAAAAAAAAAAATCTTAACAGTTCACCCCATTGACGTCTTTAGGGGAAGAAATTAATGTGGTCGCTATATCTGAAGTCCTGAAGTTACTGTGCATCGGACTATCACTTATGTGCTTTTTACTTTCAACTTGTAATATGCCTGCCTTAAAATTTTACTTTGAGTGCAGTTAGCGTGAGAGAGAAAATGTTAGTCAGCATTCCACTTGTAATCTAGCTTTATGTGTTTAGCACCTTTACACATAGTTTTATGCAGGCAATAGTGCAATAACAATGCACAATTAAAGCTCTGCCTTTTTGCACTTTCATGTCCCTTTAACAGTGGTCTTAAGACTGCCTGCACTGAAAGGGCTCTAAATCTGTAAGCACAGCTTCACAAATCGGCTTCATAAATGGAATCGTACAGTTAGTAAACACTGGAACCGTATGCTAAACTGTGAGACTGAAAATGTCCAAGGTAACAATAGGTCAGGTGGCTGAAAATGCAATCTATGTGTAAATGGTATACTTGATCTCATGACGTTCTTATATCTTTTTATGTAAACTATTAAAGCATATGGATTCTTACCAGAAGCAACCCGTTCTCTATTTCATTCCTACAATAGTTCATCAACCTTTCTGTAGATACCAGAAAATATATTTTAAATTAAAAAAGACAAACAGCCTAACTTAAAAGGGACAGTTTAGTCCAAAATAAACTTTCATGATTTAGATAGAGAAGGTAATTTTAAACAATTTTAAAATTTACTTTTATCACCAATTTTTCTTGGTATTTTTAGATGAAAGCTAAACCTAGGGAGGTTCATATGCTAATTTCTAAGCCCTTGAAGGCCGCCTCTTCTCTCAGGGCATTTTGACAGTTTTTCACCACTAGATGGTAGTTCATGTGTGTCATATAGATAACACTGTGCTGACGCACATGGAGTTCAGGTGAGCCAGTTTTGATTGGCTAAAATGGATGTCTGCAAACTGCCCCCTTATTTCAGTTTTGACAGAGGCTTAGATACAAGGTAATCAGAAAGATAAAAGGGTATTTATATAACTGTTGGTTCTGAAAAACTAGGGAATGGGTAATTAAGGGATTATCTATCTTTTTAAACAATACAAATTCTGTATTGACTGTAAAAGACTGTCCCTTTAAGCTTGAAATGAGTGCAGGTTATAAGTATGATAATAATGCATCATTTCAAATGTTTTTATCTTGGTTTTCCATTTTTACACATGTTTAGCATAAAATAAAGCTAGTACAGTACTCCTTCCTCAAGTGCTTTAAATCATTTTTACATGGCCTATTTACTACATGGATAACTAATTTACCATGAGTTTCAGCAGACTTTTGTAGATTTGTCTGAATTACACTATCCCAAGATTTGTTTTATTATATAGTTGTTTTAATTTTGAATTTGCTGCTATTTTTGTATTGGTGTAGGAAACATCCTGGATTAGAGATCTTGTCAATATTACTGGAAGAATATGCCGTCTCCTGTTGTACAAAACTCCAGGCTACTCCTTCAGGGTTTTATTTACTAGTCCCCTCTTAATGATATGTCTGGGAATTCATTTATGTTTATAAGGAACTTACATCCTAGGAGTGATATTTTGACACATCAGAAATATAGTTATAACATCTATCACAAAAATATGTTTCACATGTAATGAGTACCTTATAATTTATTAAGCCATATAGCAATAGCCTCTTGATGCATTTCTAGTGCCTCTTCCAAATTGTATCTAATACTAGGATTATTTAGAATTCTGGAACTGCAGTGCGTTGCTTCTCCTGACTGAGCAAAAGTTTCTGATCTGGATACGACCAAGGTTTTTTTTTTTTTTTTATGTATTTTTGAGGATTCTGTTATAAAAGTTTGCAATCCATATCCTTTTCCAATTACACATGGTTAAATGTTTCTATTTTTATATAATTGGTAACTTTATCTAATAAAAACTCTCTGTATGATAGTGTATACATTTTGGGATAATAAATCTTTACATCATATTTAATATATCTGTGTGTGTGTAAATGTTTCAGTGAAAGCACTGTCATTCTCTGTTTACTTGGATTGAGTGTTGCTCCATATTTATCCTTTCCTTCTTTAATACAAATATTTACCAATATTTGAATATTTGCATAATAAGCTGCTATTATTCAGTAGTATTAGAATATTATTAATCAATAATGAAAGCCTTCACAATGTTAAACAGGAATTAAATAGTTAAAAAGAATGTCATTGTTTTACTGTATCCTGGGGCTTAAAGGGACACTGTACCCAAAAATTTTCTTTTGTGATTCAGATTGAGCATGCAATTTTAAGCAACATTCTAATTTACTCATATTATCAATTTTTCTTCGTTCTCTTGCTATCATTATTTGAAAAAGAAGGCATCTAAGCTTTTTTTGGTTTCAGGACTTTGGACAGCACTTTTTTATTGGTGGATGAATTTATCCACCAATCAGCAAGGACAACCCAGGTTGTTCACCAAAAATGGGCCGGCATCTAAACTTACATTCTTGCATTTCAAATAGAGATACCAAGAGAATGAAGAAAATTTGATAATAGGAGTAAATTAGAAAGTTGCTTAAAATTTCAGGCTCAATCTGAATCACGAAAGAAAATTTTTGGGTACAGTGTCCCTTTAAATAACATTTTGCAAAAAAATAATTAAAAATAATTTTCCTTCATTTTCTGTTTGTAGTGAACACAAACATATTTT
Organism: Bombina bombina; assembly: GCF_027579735.1. Classification (NCBI taxonomy): domain Eukaryota; kingdom Metazoa; phylum Chordata; class Amphibia; order Anura; family Bombinatoridae; genus Bombina; species Bombina bombina. The sequence goes on from NC_069500.1 coordinate 1,008,221,268, forward strand.
GTAAAGCATTATGAGGCCCATTTATCAAGCTCCGAATGGAGCTTGAGGGCCTTTGTTTCTGGCGATGAGCAGGCGGACAGACATCGCCACAATTCAACCCGATCGGGTTGATCGACACCCCCTGCTGGAGGCTGATTGGCCGCGAATCTGCAGGGGGCGGAGTTTCACCAGCAGCTAACAAGAGCTGCTGGTACAATGCTGAATACAGAGAGCGTATTGCTCTCCTCATTCAGCGATGTTTGTCGGACCTGATCCGCACTGTCGGATCAGGTCCGACAGACATTTGATAAATAGGCCTCATTATGTTATGCAAGGTTTCTATTTTCTTTCTACAATATTTTCCAATGTTCAAGGGAGTTGCATCTCCTAAACATATTAAAAGATGACTATAGAAGGAAGTGTAGATAATCCCTGCAACTCGTGTGAAGAGGTCTTCCACCTAGCACCTAATAGCCACAAGAATATATTTCTACCTCATTTAGAAAGATTTTCTTGTGGCCATTAGGTGCTAGGTTGAAGACCTCTTCCCCTAACAGTAGGTTTTGTTAGATCTAGATGTGTACTGATCATGTTCTGCTTAGTGATGTCATTGTGCATTTAAGTGCACTTATTAGGAGATATGAGTTATATTGTTACAATGAGAGAGCTGACTAAATGGTTGATCACAGTTTTGTGCTTGTTTTCAGAAGATTTTTGAATGGCAGCCCCAGTATTGTCTGTGTGTTTTTTACAGTGATCACAATTCTAAAATGATTCTGCCATTAATACCCCATAACCTTAAAATGTTTGCCTCCTAAAAACCAACACAAAATTATTATATTCATCATTACTTTCCCAATTTTGTGGGCTTTGCAAATGCATCACAGGGTGATCTGATAGCACTTGTATCTGTTTGGTGATGTTGCTTCTAACATTATCTAATGCTGCGGGTAATTTCCATGCTCAAAAATTTCATGTGCAAAATCAATAAAAGTTGTTTGAGGTTTATCAAGTCCTTTTAGTTATGGAATAAATAAAAATTAGCCCTATAAATGTGTCATTATGTATCAAGAATTTGAATTGTGATCGGCCATGTTACGTATAAAGCCATTTTAATTAACCAATAATGCAAAAAGTGCTTTTGAAAAACAATGCAAATGGATTTAGATGTGTTCTGATTATGTTTTTCTTAGTGATGTCAGCACCAATTATACATTTAAATGCACTTATTTGGGGATACAACAGCATTAGTTACAATGAGAGAGCTGACTAAGGGGTTAATCACATTGATAAACAATGCAAATGGATAATTGTGACAATGCCAATACTGAAATCGTCCTGCTAAATATAAAACTGATAGATTGTGGTCAACCTCTAATACTCTTGCAGCGATAAAAATCTAAAATTGCAGAAGTATCACAAGTTGAATACAATAACATTAAAACATAAGGTCAAAACATTGTTTAAAAAGAGTACTCTTAAAAAGACAACCTGCAAGTGAAAAAAATTGTGTAAAGTGTGCAGTTTTGCTAAATATGGAAAAGGTGTTATATCTTCCTGTCTATTTTTTTTTTTTTAATGTGCAAAAGGCAGATATACCTCTAATGCTTTTGATAGCTTATAAAGTGCATGACAATGACCATAACGAACAATTCAAATTATTTTAACTTTATTACTGACGTGCACTTTAACATATGCTAGGCTGTAGACTCTTCTGTCATAGAAACAGCAGTTCAATGGGTTAATAGATGTTATATTGTTTTAATCATACCTAATTTGCTAACAACATAATTTGTTTAATTATTTATTAAGAAAGCATTACTACATTTCATAGTTCTGTACATGATAATTATTAGCATATTAATAAGACAAAACAGAGCCTAAGTTAATATAACTTTGTAAAGCCAGCTAACATGGTAATTCATTTGACTCATCTCTCCAATCAAGACGAGGCCCATTTATCAAGCTCCGAATGGAGCTTGAGGGCCCGTGTTTCTGGCGAGTCTTCAGACTCGCCAGAAATGCAAGTTATGGAGCAGCGGTCTAAAGACTGCTGCTCCATAACCTTTCCGCCTGCTCTGATGAGGCGGACAGACATCACCACAATTCAACCCGATCAAGTACGATCAGGTTGATTGACACCCCCCTGCTAGTGGCCAATTGGCCGCGAGTCTGCAGTGTGCGGCATTGCACCAGCAGCTCACGAGAGCTGTTGGTGCAATGCTGAATACGGAGAGCGTCTTGCTCTCCGCATTCAGCGAGGTCTGTCAGACCAGGTCTGACAGACCTTTGTTAAATATGCCTCAATGTGTGGAAACATTTCTCATATCTGCTGGTTTATTCAGGAATTATATTGAAGTTTTTGTAAAATTTCAATGTATTATTATACCCTCTGCTGTGTTTCTAGCTATTCCTCATAGCTATTACTAGCAATCTTCACCTCTTTTTATCTTACACCAGACGCCCAGCTTTGCTAAACAAGCCCCAGTGTTGCATTAGTCCCTCAGCTTGCAAAACCAGCTAGCATTATCCTCTCAGCCTTGCCCTCCATCTCCCATCCAATTGCTTACCCTAATATATAGTACCCTTTAACTGGAACCAGCTAATGATTCATCTCCAAAATAAAAAAAACATTTCACATTCACAGTCTCTGTGTTAAAACACTACAACACTTCATTCACACTTTCTTCCCAAACATATTTCTCTCTCTTTCTTGATGTCAACTCATCTCCCATTTTCACATCAACTTACCAAACTACCCCATATCAGACATTGGGGCCTATCTATCAAGCTCCGAAAGGAGCTTGACGGCCCGTGTTTCTGGCGAGTCTTCAGACTCGCCAGAAACAGCAGTTATGAAGCAGCGGTCACAGAGACCGCTGCTCCATAACCTTTGGCCGCGTGTCTGCAGGGGGCGGCGTTGCACCAGCAGCTCTTGTGAGCTGCTGGTGCAATGCTGAATATGGAGAGCGTATTGCTCTCCGTATTCAGCGAGGTCTGGCGGACCTGATCCGCACTGTCGGATCAGGTCCGCCAGACCTTGTTAAATAGAGGCCTTAGTTTCTTTTTTCTTATCTTCTGTGTCATTTCCTCTCCTTTTGATTGTAAGATTAATAGCCTCTCTACCTGAACACGCTACCGATTGTGCCCAAGGGCACTGCATTCATCTCCTTATTATAAAACTCAATTATCGGAATGAAGTCTAGGATTTCCCACTCAATCATAAAAGGTACAGTAAAATCAAAATTAACCTTTCATGATTCTGATAGACAATGCAAGTTTAAATAACTTTCTATTTTACTTCTGTTATCTAATTTAGTTAATTCTCTTGGTATCCTTTCTTGAAAAGCATCTCAAGGTAGGCTCAGGAGCAGCAATGTACTACTAGAAGCTAGCTGCCAATTGGTGGCTGTACATATATGCTTTTGTCATTGGCTCACCCTATTTGTTTAGCTAGCCCCCAGTAGTGCACTGTTGCTCCTTCAACAAAGGATATCAAGAGAACTAAGCAGGTTTGAGAATAGCTGTAAAATCTAAAATTGTTTAAAATTTGCATTCTCTATCTGAATAATGAAAGAAACAAAATGGGTTTCATATCCTTTTTTTAACATATGGTGGTGATTGTACCTGGTATATACAAAGATTTAGTGGAAGCTTGGATGAGTATAGGGTAGCATAAGTGGAAAGGGTGTGTAACACCTGATTGTATTTGTGGCATAAATAGCAGATTGATTAGGTTTAGTCTGTTTAAAAGATGTTATCTCCAAAAACCAATCACCCTTTAACCCCTATATTAGGTTTTGCCATTGCTAAGCAACACATATAATTCTTCATATATAGAATGCTCTTGAACAGTGGAGTTACTAATAAAATATTTAAAAAAAAAATGTTTCTATAAATGATTTGTATAATTGCTGTGAAATTAACTTAATTTTAAAAGTTGGCAGTCATGTTAAAAAAAGTCAAATGTAATTATATGCAATATGGTTTATTAGTTTTACATGGCATGTTTCAGCTGACAGACATGCCTTATATTCATACAAAATGAACAGAATCATTTCAGTATCTTGTTTCTGAAGTGTGAAACTGAACTTGTTAATGCAATGCATATTCATCAATGTTACAAAGTGTCACAAATGTCACTCAAAACTGCTTAAATCTGCAAACTTTTCAGAAGAGAAACGAGTATGAAACTCCTACAACACTTACTTTTCTCTTATAATTTAACACTTATTTTTAACTGCACATTTCTCTGCTCCTCCCTCACCCTATTTTTCTACATGATCCACATGGATCAACTCATTGGTGCCGATTAAATAAATAAAAAAAAAACCATTCACTGTTCTCACAATGGCTGCCTGCTGTCAAAGTCCTGAGGATCCAAAGCAGCTGCAAGCTATGCTACTACCCCGTAAAAGTCAATGTCACAATAGGATTTTTTTATTGGATTGTTTTTGGGGGTTCATTAATTTTTTTTTTACAAATATTCCCATATTCTGCTTGATATTCATTTCTGATCAGTGTCTGTTTTGACTGTTTATTTGTAACTTTACAGTGGATGATGATGAGTTTTGGAAACCATTAGATTCCTCATTGGTTTCCCTCCCCATTCAAAATACTCTTGTCCAGTATTTTACTGCAGGTGTTTTTTTTTTTTTTTTTTTCAATTCTTTTTTATTCAGGAAACACAGGCATACATCAAAATACAAATTACATTTACCCGTATATCAGAACACATGAGTATTAGAAGAAGAGTTGCCCTGGTACATATGACTTCAGAGACAGTATAAATAACATCAAAAACTAAGCATTGACAAAATATATGTAAAGTCATTGTTTTGCCAGGAACGCTACATATTACCTTAAAGTCCTGTATGTTAGACCATCAAGTTGCATGCTTCCTATGGGCTATACCCGTGCCCCTATTTTATTCATCAAACAAAACAAAAAGAATATAACCAAACACGTATGTAATTCAATAAATTGCCCAATTGATTTCTTTAAGGGGCACTGAACCCAAATTTTTTCTTTCATGATTCAGATAGAGCGTGCAATTTTAAGCAACTTTTTAATGTACTCCTATTATCAATTTTTCTTCGTTCTCTTTCTATCTTTATTTAAAAAAAGAAGGCATCTAAGCTATTTGATTGGTTTAGGACCCTGGACAGCACTTTTTTATTGGTGGGTTAATTTATCCACTAATCAGTAAGAACAACCCAGGATGTTCACCAAAAATGGGCCGGCATCTAAACTTACATTTTTGCTTTTCAAATAAAGATACCAAGAGAATGAAGAACATTTGATAATAGGAGTAAATTAGAAAGTTGCTTAAAATTGCATGCTCTATCTGAATAACAAAAGAAAAAAAATGGGTTCAGTGCCCCTTAAAGAAACCCATTGGGCAATTTATTGAACTACATATGCGTTTGGTTATATTCTTTTTGTTTTGTGAATAAAATAGGGGCACGGGTATATCCCATAGGAAGCATGCAACTTGATGGTCTAACATTTAGGTTCAGTGTCCTTTAAAAAAGAGGAGAGCAGAAAAGTTAAAATTGCCCACCTATGTCTCAGGTGCCTATGTGTTAAATAAAATCTGCATGCAACATTGAAACATTTTTTATCATATGCTATCAATATTTGTTGACTCCAAGCCCAAGACTAATTCTTTTGAGAGTGCCCACTTTCCAATTAAAGCTAGAGATGTCATTCCTGCATAAAAACATATGTGTCATCCTTAGTAACCAGTGATAACATTTACAGTTAACGTGTGTCAGAGGCCAAAGTAATGATCCAAACAGAGCACGTAAACATTAAGCCTTAAATCTATTACAACTTAACTATGCCTCATTTTACAAATAGTTTAGCCCCATCAGAGAGTCCATCATGTATGAAAAAATGTACCAGATGTTATCTTGCCAGCAACACAACACCTGAGAAGATGGGTTACTTCATGAACATTGTACCTTGCATCAGAATAGTATTTAAATGAAGCATAGACAGTGCTGTAATGAAAGCTTAACTGCTAAAGCATAACAGGAAAAGCCAACTAGGCTACAATTTAGGTGGATAACAAACATATATTTGGCCCAAGCCTTATATAAATCAATGACATAACCAGAAAATATGATCTAAATGTCAAATGCATCATAATGCTGACAGTCTATATTAAAAACAGAAATTTAAGCCACAACCTTCAATCTGATTTCTGAATTGCCTCTCAGCTGATGATTACTGCTAGTCTGGTTCTTAGTGAATTCATGTTTCTTTGGTGGCACAGCATTATATTGGTATGAGACTATCCTGCAGCTAATGTCCAAAGTGAGACTGATACAAAGTCATTGTGTTGACACATCACTGTGCAATGAGAGGGTAACCATTAATCAACTACGCATATTATGGAAGAGAAGCTAAAATTGTCCTCCATCTTAATATGCTGCATAACAGCCAAATCCAGACTTGAGGAACAAGGTCACATCTGTGGCTGAACCCAGGGAAAGAGACTGTCACCAAAATAACCGTCTTTATGGTGAGCATCAAAGCTTTAGAGAAGGAACCGCTAATTGAGATGAAATATGTTAAGGGGAGACTTTTTCCACTTCTGACCCCTGCAGTGCAAGCAGCAGTTGACAGTGCTGGTCCAGAGTAAACTTCTGCTTTATATGCAATTGCCCTGCTATCTGTATTACTTTACACAGCTGTGTGTAGCTAGACAGGAGCTGATTCAATCTGGGGAGGAGGATCACAAGAAAGTCTGCCAGCCGACTGTTATCATGTATCCCGTCAGCGATGGTGGCACTCATACCTTGGGGTGTTCTCTGAATAAGTAGTATTGCAGTGGGCTACAAGTGCAAAAAATAGCTGGAACGTGACCACCGGGGGAAAGGTGTTGTTGATGACTTAATCCAAAAGTCTACCCTTCCAAAAGAAAAAAAAAAATCCAGAAAAAATTAAACTGTTAAAGGGCAATATAGATGGCTTTTTATGGCAACAAATATCTTAAAAAAACATAAGGTTTTTGAAGTTGCTGCCATCTTAGGTATCTTTTCACTAGAAGTCCCCCTGGTGGTTTTTTAAATGGGACAGCAAACACCTTGCAAATGCATGACATTTCTGATATGTTGCTATAAAAAGACATAAGTCAAGTCTAAACATTTTTGATGAGACAGTAAAGTCAAAATTAAACTTTCATGATTCAGATAGGGCATGCAAATTAAAAAAAAACTTTCCAATTCACTTTTATCATCAAATTTGCTTTGTACTCTTGGTATTCTTTATTAAAAAGCTCATATGTCAAAACCCTTGAAGGCAGCCTTTTATTTCACTGCATTTTGACAGTGTTTCACAGTTATACTCTTCCAGTTCATATGTGCCATATAGATAACATTGAGTTCACTCCTATGGAGTTATTTATGAGTTAGCACTGATTTGCTAAAATGCATGTCTGTCAAAAGCACTGAGATAAGGGGCAGTCTGCAGAGGCTTAGCTACAAAGTAATCAAAGAGGTAAAATTATATTAATATAACCGTGTTAGTTATGCAAAACTGGTGAATGAGTAATAAAGGAATTATCTATATTTTTGAACAATAAAAAAATTGAAGTAGACTGCCATTCTTTTTATGGCAATTGTTTATCAATAGCCACACTCTTCCCACCACTTTAATTATTTGGAGGAGTCAATATAGGCTTGAGTCTGCAGAGGTTAGTCATAAAGTTAGTGTAAAATGCATAGTTTGCAGTTGTTACCAATTCAAGCCAATTAGGGGAAATATGTAGCAGGGTTAGCTTTGAGACGTCTACAATGTGTGTTTCAAGTTGTGAGATTTAGAAAATCCACATTTTTCAGAGATAAATAACATGAAAAGGAGCAAATAAAATAATGAAAGAATATTGCAAAGTTGTTTCACCTTATATAAAAATCTTAACGTATTTACTGTCCGTTTACAATCTGGGGAAAAAATAGTTTGATGAATACTCTTTGAAAGAGTAACAATGGGGTTGTCATTTTCATCAAATTTAATTTATTTGACAGACAAAGGATTAACTGAGGCCCACATATTTTGTCAACATTTTAACCCTTCAGAACCAAACTAATATCAGACACTTTTTTTTCTGAAATAATAATAATAAAAAAAAATTGATCACTTAGTATATCTATTAAGAGTGGATTCTTATAGTGATAACATTTGTAGTAATATATATATATATATATATATATATATATATATATATATATATATATATATATATATATATATATATATATATATTCTTCAATTCCATAGACGTTTTCTAACAAAGTCAGTTAATGATGGTCAATATACTCCATAAAAAAAAAATGAACAACTGGGATGTTGTGTTAGGCCTTATAGCATTTTAGGTCAAATTAATAAATCAATAATGTAACACATGTAACCTAAAGGGTATGAGACTTTTTTTCTTCACTATATACAGTAGAATCTATCATATACTAGTAAGCAGGCAAGATATAATTTGTGACAAAAAAAGTAAGACAGAAAAATTGCAATAAAAACTTAAGCCAATCAGGATACAATTTTGTAGACTGTCTCACACTTCAGACCATATTTAGCTGAGTACCTATAACTAGAACTTGCCTATAATTATTTAAATTAAATCATTTGAGTTCAGCAAACATCAGCTGATATACACTCAAGATACAGTAATTGCAATACAATCAAATTATTTATATAAAAAGAAGGTGATGTGTGCACCTAAATATTCAAGTGGTCTAAGCAAAGTGTAACATTAGTTATTCGGTCTCTCTCTAATAATATGCATGTGGAATAGTGCCACTGCCATCGTTCTCTTACTGTTTGCAATTGTTTCTGCTCTGACCAGATATTTTTTGGGTGAAAAGATGATGTATGCATTTCAAATAATGTTAGGGTCAAAATGAATGTTGATTTGATGGACAGTTTTAATTTCAGTGAGAACAGTTTGATAAGTGAGCACTAGATGTACTGTTTTAAACTTTATTTATCAGTGAATCTATGAATCTGATTAAATAAATACTTAGTTGCTGCAGTGGCATCATTTGATTGTAACTGTATGAAAAAGTGAACATCATAAAGCTATAACATTTGGAATGAAAATGTTTTTGTGCACTATTTCTCTGTAAATTAAATCTGCATACTTCAATAAACAAGGATTCCTGGAAACATCACATTTGAAAGTTTGTGGCTATAAAGCCTAATTCTTTCAGATAGTATATGTATTAATTTATTTGTGATCATTAACTTTCTACCAAGCAGTATTAGTGGCAGGTAGGTATCAGCAGCATCATGCATTAGACACATATACTCTACATTTACTAAAAATGCGCTGTTTGAAACTGATTATAGGAAATCAACTTATGTAAATATTGCAAGCATTGACTGCATTTGCAAGATTATTTTTTTTAAAAAAACTTTTTTGATAGGAAAATCAACAACAATTTAACTGTACTCCCTCACTTATTGTTGAAAGGACTTGGGTGATATAGTTTGCTTATCCAGAATTATTTAGTTACATTTTTCTCTAAATTATAGCATCTAAAAATGTATTCATTATCTGTTTCCCAATATGCTGAAGATGCTGTCTGTCTATGATTTGTTCTGCATTTCTGGAAAATTTGATCAATAATGTGCAAAGTGTTTTCCTGCACAAGGTCAACCTTACCTTAACCACTTCAGTTCTTAAGGGACCCAAATGCTTCTACACCACTATTAGCAGATAAATTAATTTTTCCCTAATGCAATTACTGAACACTGTCTACAAGAACTGTAAGTCACTATCTCTGATGAAACATGGATGACAAGGCTTGTCAGTTGTAAATCTTTTACAACTTTATAGTAAAACACAATTTTAAGGCGCATCAGTTAGTAATTAATTTGTCATGGATAACATTGAAAATATATTATTTACTCTAGAGTGTAAGCTCTTACAGAGTTTACTTTTGTAATCCCGTATCCTTAGATATAACCATACCCATTATGATCATGTGAACAGTATACAAATCAAACAAGTAATGTAAGTCTTTAAATGTATATATACTCCATTTTAAAGTACCTGAAGTAAAGGTGCATTAAATATATAAAAATTGTGATGTTAATTACAATACACATATACTTTGTGATACGTGTCACAATGCTTTTTTTTTTTTTTTTTTTTTTTATATTCAGGTGTAATTTTCTAGGGGATTAAACAAAATAAATGGATGTTAACAGTTCCTTAACTTTCTAAATGGATACAAGGTATGATAGGCTGCACTTCAAACTATTAATATATTACTTACTTTCATAGTATATAATACTTTTTATATCATATATAATGATCCAAGCTTCAGACCATTTTTTATGATTTCTAGTGAGAGTATATATATATATATATATATATATATATATATATATATATATATATATATATATATATATATATATATATATATATACACACATACACACATATGCATACATAAACAGGTATACCCCGCTCATACAGCGGGTTAGGGACCGGAGCCCCACTGTAAAGTGAAAACCGCCTTAAAGTGAAACAAGGCAGTTTTAGCTTTTTATTCACTTGCCAGTGTGTTTAAATACTTTATAAAATGTTTTAACTAACATACAGTATATTAGGGTTGCAGTAGTGCTACGTTTAGTTTAACACTAGCACAGCACAGTATTCAATTAGGATTCGATAAATACTGTACCTGTAAAATAGGGACAATTACTGTAGTAAAATTTGCCAGACTATAGCACTGAGACACAGATTGCACTGTAATGCTGTAAATAGAGTGAACTAAGCATAACAAAATGGTGCCAGTCACTTTTCTTGCAATCCCACAAGGATTACAGCACTGCTTCAAAATCCTTGGGGGCTGAACTTCAGCTCCACAGAGCACTGTATTAGCGAATCGCTGTAAAGTGAGGTGTGTATATATATATATATATATATATATATATATATATATATATATACACACACACACACACACATACAAACACACGCTGTTTTTAAAATAGTAGCATGAAATACTAAAATTAGAGACAAAACAGTACCAGGCAACAGATCAACACTGTCAATGTTCCTTACTTGCGCTCCTACTTTCAGCCATATGTTGGTGTCAAATGCCATTTATTATTTAGTAATGAGAAAGTAGAAATATTTAATTTGGATAAACTCACTAAAGTGGAATTGGATGTGGACCTTTTCAGATAAGTGTCTAAACTGTTGGCTCTTTTTATTGCTATTGATATAGCTGCTACTATAGAAGAAAGAAGGCAAACTGTAATTTTTGTTTCTTGAAAATGTATTATCCGAAAAACAAACACATAAAAAAGAGGCAATATAAAATCTAAAGTAAAAAATCAATAATTTTAATACTGATTGCCAAATAGCACTATAAAAGAAATATTGCTTGCCAAAGAAACTGTCTTTATCAGACCAGCATCTCTAATGAAAATTCTGGATCAATGTTTGAATGAAATAACCAATGCATAGTTCTGCTGGATAAGGATTCTAGTGAGTAATTGCTAGAAAATGGTTTCTAATTATTCTTCATTAAGTTCCATGAAATTATCAGCAAAGAGCTAGTAAGCATTAAAAAAAAAAGCTAGCAGAGTGAAACAAAAGCATTACCAGAGAACTATTAAATCATTTACAGAATGCTCTGTGGAGCAGTGATAATCTGAAATGATATAAACATATATTTATATAATTATTAAAACCATATAGACAAACATACTGTGCCAAGAGTAGGCATGTGTAATAACCACAGTGCACTCAATATAGATTGTATTGCTCTTTGTTCACAAACCATATGAAGCTGCACACTTTAGTCAACCTACAAATTGCAATTCTTTACTGAACTATAAACACAGCTGTACAGTGTCATGAAGCAAAACAGTTTCCAAATGATATGATAAGTAGCTTGGCTGTGTTCTGGACACTTTGGAACTGTCACTGCTTACCTGCTGAAGGTGCAAACTCAGCCACTACTTGATGCAGTGAACGACGAATGAAGCTTCTCAAGTGTAGTGTTATCTGTCAGTCTTCACAATCTGCTCAGTGACCAGGCAAGCGAAGCACTGAATTCTTCCAGCGAAACCCCTTCTATTTTATAGAAACACATATACACACGCATGCACACACAGTCTTTTTTTCCAAACAAGCCAGCCAGCTGGAATGATTCACACCTCTGTTCAGCACACCGTTTAAATGCACCTTGCTTCTTGGACACGAGGATTACACCATGGAACAAATCAGGGAGCAGCAAATAATATGCTGTGAGAACTATTTAATCTCACGAACACCAGCTGCTTGCTCACTGTCTCTCCCCTCGCTATGTCTTGTTGGGCTGTAGTCAGTTATTTTCCCCTGCTGCTTCCTATGTCTATTTCTCTCTTTTCACTAGAACTATAACAGCATCTTTGCAGTATTATGATTGGCAGAAAAATCTAATTCCTTCAGCTGATCACCCTTAAGACTCTCAAGGACTTGAAGCTGTTGTGATGTCATCCAGATAGTGGGATGTAACACATGGATCCTTTCCAATAGAAGCTAATTCAGAGATCAGCTGTATTCTTCTCACACCACGTTGATTTATTAGAGACTCCTGAAGGATTTGCAAAACCTGTCACTGTACAGTTGGGACACTTCTTTTTTTACACACCAGCTGTGTTATGCAAGCAGGGGAAGTGTAACAGCACATCATGCCGCTTCTGACACCTTCAATCAATAGTGCCATAAAATTCCTGATAAAAAAATTCTGACAGGTCCCAGCACTTAATTCTTTCCATGTAAATCTTGTCAGGCAAGCAAACCAATGTAAACTTCTGAATTCAAAAGCAGTAATAATAATGTCACAATTTTGTATTGGAATAATTGATAGTTTTTCAGCAATCTTAGTGATTTAGAAAACTTATGTTATTAGCACATGCATTACGTTAATATTGTTAGGAATTAGACTGTTTGCACTATAATGCACCTGTATTATATGTATATACTGATAAAGAATTGAATTTAATATCACTTTTGAATTATAAAAAAAAATGTTTTAACTATATAGGCGTCTGCTTTACTGACTTAAAGAGACATTACGGTCAAAATTGAAATGCACATAGATGAATTACATCTTTGAAGAGAAACATATTTGCAATATACATGTATTGGCAAAAATGCTTCGAGTAAAAGTTATCACTGATTTAGTATTAACATTTTTCTCTGCACGTGCATGTGAAGCATAGCTAGATATTGTCAGTGCACTAACATTTTAAATACTGCAGCTGCTCAGAGAGCCAGTGGGGCTTGTGTCATGTCAACAATTAACAAACTGATTCATTGCCAGATGGTACAAGCATCATAGGCTTTATGAACAAGTGCTGTGTTTAAAATGCTGGTGCATACGTGAATACATATTTCAAACTGCTATAGCTTTCATTAGAAGCATTTTTGCTAATACATGCATATTACAAAGATGATTCTATTCAAAACTAAAATGCATCAATGGGGATTCCAATTTTGGCTGGAATGTCCCTTTAAAGATGATTTAAGAAGAATGTCAGTGATTCTGTGTAAAAGCTAGATTTATGAACAGGCTTATTAGAGTCTTTCGTTAAATTTAAAGAGACATTATAATGTAAAAATGAAATACTCCTGGCTTTTTAGAGCATTTCATTTTTTGCATTAGTGCCCTTTCTCACTCTGTGTTTAACCATTGCAAAGGGGTTCAACACATAGCTAAAGCTCCTCCTAGGAAAGGCTATATGGGCACGGCTGCTGATTGGCTAATATCTTAGTATACTGCTCAAAACTGGATCACTAGCAAATTACAGTTGTGATGTGTTACAGGGAGGTTACACATGTAAGCAATGAATATATTCTATAAGGAAAGTGTAATCTAAAAAAAAAAATCACATATACATTAATGGGGAATTTTGTGGAAAAATCATTAGATTCTAAAGGATTGTTGTCTACCCCATGGTAAATGGCAAGTTTTAAGGTTTTAGAACATGCAATTTGTGCATTATAATGTTGCGCTACTGATATAAAAGCTTAATGGAAAATATAATATTCTAATAATTTCCTATTATGTGTCTGAAAGTAAAATGGCTGCTGGGTTTTGTGAAAACTAATCTGAGAACAATGCATTTATGTGATGGTGGATTCATTTTGCCAGGATCTGATTACTTCAAACCAGGAGTATGATGCAATTCAAATATACCACAATTCTTCTTTTCTTCTGAGCCTCTGCCCCTTACTCTTGATACATTTCCTTAGAATTACATTATATTTTGCTAAATTCACTTGGTATCCTTTTTTGAAAGAGCAGCTATACACTACTGGGAACTAGCTGAACATATTGGTAAGCCAATAAAGAAGGCATATATGCTCAACCACCATTCAGCAGCTAACTCTTAGCTTCCGAGCCTACAGAGGTATGCTTTTCAACAAAGGATATCAAGAAAACTAAGCAAATTAGATAATAGAAGTAAATTGGAAAGTATTTAAAAATATATGTTCGATCTGATTTATGAAATACAAAATTTGGGTTTCATGTACCTTTAAAGAGACACTGAACCCAAATGTTTTCTTTTGTGATTCATATAGAGCATGCAATTTTAAGCAACTTTCCAATTTACTCCTATTATCAAATTTTCTTCATTCTCTTGCTATCTTTATTTAAAAAGCAGGAATGTGATGCATAGGAGCTGGCCCATTTTTGTTTGAGAACCTGGGTTATGCTTGCTTATTGGTGGGTAAATGTAAGCCTCCAATAAGCAAGCGCTATCCATGGTGTTGAACCTAAAATGGGCTGGCTGCTAAGATTTACATTCCTGCTTTTAAAATAAAGATAGCAAGAGAATGAAGAAAAAATGATAATAGGAGTAAATTAGAAAGTTGCTTAATGCTCATAAAAGAAAAAAAAAATGGGTTCCGTGTCCCTTTAAGTACATTAATACTATTACTACTACTAATAATAATAATAATAAGAAGAAGAAGATGAAGAAGACGAAGAAGAATTGTATCCCTCACTTACAGCTATTTCTCATTTTTTTCTATTTTACAGTAGTGTGTTCATTTGCATGAAAAAATACCTTAGACTTTCTCTCATTTAAATAATTTCATGTTTAGCTGGATTGATAATTTTGCATGGTCAGTTTTTTTCTCTGCTCATGACAGGTTTTTAAGCCCATCAAACAAGTCCAGGCCTGGTAAGGTGCATACAACTAATTTGAATGCCCTGACTGAGTTCATGAAACAAAATTCAGATTGCTGTAATTAAAAATAATTATCTGTTTCAGATCACAATCATTTTTCAAATCAAAATAAAACAAATCATCATAGAATTGTAATTTAAATAAAAGTTAAATTAATCCACTATTTAAAATCCCATCCGTGCATTTGGGCAATTTCTCAATTGCACATGCATAGGTAACAGAAAAATAACAACACTATTATATAATAAGACACTTTTCTATTAGTTCTACCACTCTGGCAAGTTTTAGTCTTATTGATGCAGTACTTTGGATTGTTGTGTTGATTTAATTTCTCATGTTACCAAAGGGAAAACATACTTTTGTAAACTCAAAAATTACTGACCCAATTTAAATTTTCTGGGTTTATAGGGATTCACATTCCAAGTTAAAATGCCAACGTCATTTACGAATTATAAACATATGCAAAACAGTAATGAAAGGGTCAGAAACTTAAAATTAAACTTTCATGGTTCTGGTGGAGCACACCGTTTTAAAATATATATTTTATATTTATTTGGTAGTATGTGATCTACTTCTATTATACAATTTAATTCCTTCTCTTGGTGTTCTTTGTTGAAAAGCATACCTAGATAGGCTCAGGGTCAGAAACACACTAGTGGGAGTTAGCTGGTGATTGGTAGCTACTAGGGCTGTGCATTTGTTTTGTTATGAATGTCAATTGGTAACAAAAATGTAGAAATTTGTTTGCTTAAAGAAACATATATCCAAATGAATACACAAACTAATGTATAGAATAATTAATATAATTGATGAGTATATTTGTTATTTAACAAAATTAATGTAGATGTTATTGAATATTCAGTATTTGGTTAATTTAAAAAAAAAAAATCTGAATACTGAATAGTGCAGCACACGCATATTCTTAAATACAAATTTTTTAGAATATTTGTTCCGATTGATTTTTCAGAAACACATTATTCTGCACAAGTCTAGTAGCTATACACATATGCCTGTTGTAATTGGCTCACCAGGGGCCCTATGATTTAAAGCTCTCTGCTTGGCAAGATTATCTACAGAGTTTTGTCATTACTGCAAGGGCCCTCAAAAAATGTAGAAAGGCATATTTTAGTCTGAATACTGATAATTTTGCTATACAGAGTTCTGGATTTAAAAGAGAGACACATAGTTTACAATATAATGCATTCTTGCAACACCAGCAAGTTTTTGTTTTTGATCATCTGCCCCCAGATGTGTTCATCTAGGTCCCAGGATTGCATTGCTGCTCTTGAGATGATTTTAACTATAGCCTGGATGCAATAAAAAATGTTTGAAGTTAATATCACAGACAATAACTTTATGCAACAACACAATTCTTTAAAGGGACATTAAACACTAAACAAATGCTAGATAGAATGATGCACTCAAAAAAAAAATAGTCTGAGAATAACATGTAGATGTTTTTTTTTTTTTTAAGTAACATTAACTGTTTAAATATTGGTAAAATTAGTGTAAAGTTTTAGTAACTATAAAACAATGGGAACTGCCATGTTGTAACTTAGGTTACATTCTCTGCTGTGACGAATTGTAAACAGTTATAAATAGGTCACTAGAGTGTGCAGTCAATGGCTGTGGTGAATATAACAGTGTTCTGCACTTCCATTTCTAACAGAAACAAAAAATCTCACAATTTCAGAATGGAATTACAGGAAAAGGGGGACAAAATAAATAATGAAATTATATAGCAGAGTTTTTTTATAGATATGATTTATCATTTTATACAACTATCTCAAAGTGTTTAATGTCCCTTTAAAGGGAACTAATAAAACTGCCCAAACATTATGGATGGAAAAAGCTTTGGCTATTTATCATATCTGTGGCTTTCAATATTTACAAAAAGTGAAAAATGATAAAGCTATTCTCATCTACTAGGTAAACTTTATTATCATAATTCAAAGGCTCATGAGGTGAAAAAAAGACAACTTGAAACAAAATATTCACACTGACAGTTTTTGTTTTCTTAGCTTCTCTTATATTATTGATACCAGCAACATTTTATTTAAACACATATCATTTAAAGATACAAAGGAAGGAAAAGTAGAAGAGTGATTAACCAATAAGACATACACATATATGAAAGCATAAAAAAAGATTAGTTTAATGCTAGTTTTCTTTTCACACAAACAATAACATGGCTGCTGTCCTAGTATGAATTAAAACTTGAAGTGATTTTGCACTCACAATTGTTATATTATCCACATGACTGAAAAGCATATTAACGTTATATTTTTCCTGAAAAAAAATGTGAAAAAAAATTAGCAAAATTAGTATTAGTTGTGTAATTCCTACTCATGATCGTTGGTTGATATGATATGTACAATGCATTTGTTACTAGTAGTCAAAGGGGCCTATCTATCAAGCTCCGAATGGAGCTTGATGCCCCGTGTTTCTGGCGAGCCTGCAGGCTCGCCAGAAACAGCAGTTATGAAGCAGCGGTCTAAAGTCCGCTGCTCCATAACCCTATCCGCCTGCTCTGAGCAGACGGACAGACATCGCCAGAATTCAACCCGATCGAGTACGATCGGGTTGATTGACACCCCCTGCTGGTGTGAATCTGCAGGGGGCGGCGTTGCACCAGCAGCTAACAAGAGCTGCTGGTGCAATGCTGAATACGGAGAGCGTATTGCTCTCCGCATTCAGCGATGTCTGACGGACCTGATCCGCACTGTCGGATCAGGTCCGGCAGACATATGATAAATAGGCCTCAAAAAGAATAGTAACTACTCACTATGTTGTTGAATTTCATCTTGTTCCTGCAGCTCTTTTCAAATAAGTTTTCCTGTTTTAATAGCTTAAAGGTGCCAGATATTGAAGCTCTGCCTCTTTGTACTGGGTGCCGCCATCTTGGAGCTCAAGTATTCTCACAGCCTGTGACAGAAGCAGTGCGCATTTACATATGAGGTTGTCAACTTTTTGACAACTGTATAAACTGTCTCTGGTTTGCAGCTGCTGCATTGCTATATATATTATTGTTGAGTGCCTTTTTAAAATATATTTTGTGTAACTGTAAAACTTTGTAAAAAATGCAAAAATGTAAAGCTTGTAGAATGTGTCATGCAAACTAGCTGCAAACAAATGATACAGCTGTAAAAAAAAAAGTGGCCAATATTACTGATCTGTGAGTGTGCACTGCTTCTGTCACAGGCTGTGAGAATACCTGAGTTCCAAGATGGCGGCGCCCAGTATGGAGAGGCGGAGATTCAGTATCTGGCACCTTTAAAGTGACACTGAACCTATTTTTTTCTTTCATGATTCAGATAGAGCATGCAATTTTAAGCAACTTTCTAATTTACTCCTATTATTAATTTGTGTCCATTCTCTTGCTATCTTTATTTGAAAAGCAAGAATGTAAGTTTAGAAGCCGGCCCATTTTTGGTTCACAACCTGGGTTGTTCATGTTGATTGGTGGCTAAATGCACTCACCAATAAATAGGTGCTGTCCAGGGTCCTAAACCAAAAATTGTCTGGCTCCTTAGCTTAGAAGCCTTCTTTTTCAAATAAAGATAGCAAGAGAAAAAATTGATAAGAATAAATGAGAAAGTTGCTTAAAATTGCATGATCTATCTGAATCATGAAAGAAAAATTGTGGGTTTAGTATCCCTTTAAGCTATTAAAACAGGAAACTGATTTGAAAACAGATTCAAGAACATCATGAAATTATGGTGAGTGGTTACTATTCTTTTGTAGTTGTGCACAGCAGATTAATTTCCCTTTAAAAAGCTTTTACTTCACATATTAGGCAAAAATATTTTCAACATTTAGAAATGCTGGTCCTTCTTCTGGATAGATCATTTTGGAGTACAATGTCCTTTTAATAGCAAGTGCTTTCAAAGTGGAGATACTGTACCATTTCTGTAAGGGTTTGTGTGATCGGGTTTTCAGTATTGTAGTCTTGTGAAATAAAAGACCCATTAATAGTAAACATGGATAATATTGGAGGTCAAGTCATATTGTTGATCAAAAGAAATGCTTCTTTCACCAACATGGACATTTTTTGTTTAATTGAGAGTCAGCTGTTCTTATTCTGGAAAAGAGACTTAAGGGTTCAAAAAAACATAACCAATCCACAGCAAAAAAAATGCCTCTAACAAATATGCTGTGTTGTGTTGCCAGTGAGTTTGGCAGTCAATAGGTTCTGGAATGAGAACAATGTGAGCAAAATCTTTGCTTTAAAAGAACACATAAAATGAGCATTCAGAGACATCTTTCCTGTTACATTTTAAAATCATACACACACAAATGAATGTGTAATTGGTAAGATGAATGCAATTATCTTAATTACTCAACATATTCAAAACACCTGGCAAAAATTAGCTGCTGAAAAATATAGTATTACTTAATTAATTATTATATAACAATAACATATTTCCTATCATTTTGAAAATAATTGCAAAACCAGTTGGTTTGTGTAAGACATGAAGTGGTCGATCACAATCCTTTAGAAAAGTTTATCAATTGTGAACAACCTCTAAATTAGTATTGCTCTTCCAAATTGTCTATCAATTATTTCTTTAATGAATTATTTTACTATACAAATACTGTTATGTCATAAA
Organism: Bombina bombina; assembly: GCF_027579735.1. Lineage (NCBI taxonomy): Eukaryota > Metazoa > Chordata > Amphibia > Anura > Bombinatoridae > Bombina > Bombina bombina. The sequence continues at coordinate 1,008,241,076 of NC_069500.1, forward strand.
CATAAATCAATATTGATTTATCCTTTAGGTGCTGTCCAGGGTGCTACATTTAGAGTAGCAACAAGCCTTAAAGGGACACTGAACCCACATTTTTTTGTTTTGTGATTCAGATAGAGCATGCAATTTTAAGCAACTTTCTAATTTACTCCTATTATCACATTTTCTTCATTCTCTTGGTATATTTATTTGAAAAGCAAGAGTTTAGATGCCGGCCCAATTTTGGTTAACAACCTGGGTTGTTCTTGCTGATTGGTGGATAAATTCACCCACCAATAAACAATTGCTGACCAGGGTGCTGAACCAAAAATTGGCTGGCTCCTTAGCTTAGATGCCTTCTTTTTCAAATTAAGATAGCAAGAGAACAAAGAACAAAGAAACATTGATAATAGGATAATAATTGTAAATAGGAGTAAATTAGAAAGTTGCTTAAAATTGCATGCTCTATCTGAATCATGAAATAAAAAAAAATGGGTTCAGTGTCCCTTTAAGTGATGTATTCTTTCATTTACATTAAAGGGACTGTAAATTCAAAATTAAACTTAAAGGGACAGTCAACACCAGAATTTTTGTTGTTTAAAAAGATAGATAATCTCTTTATTACCCATTCCCCAGTTTTGCAAAACCAACACTGTTATATTAATACACTTTTTACTTCTATGACTAACTTGTATCTAAGCATCTTCTGACCGCCCCTAATCACATGACTTTTAGTTATTATCTATTGACTTGCATTTTAGCCAATTAGTGCAGTGTCTGCCACTAGCCACGGGCGTGATCACAATGCTATCTATGCTATCTATGCTTTCTATACCTTTAGGTTCTGGCATTAATGTATTATTAATTTATTATTTTGCCTGTTGCCTATTGAATTTACCTAGTTTTTTAATGTTTTGATATATTCCAGTTATCAAACGGAACATTTTTTCGTTCATGATCCAGATAGGCTATGCAATTTCAAACAACTTTCTACTTTACTTCTACTATCACATTTTTGTTCTCTTTTTATCTTTTATTCAAAAGAAGAAGTACACTTTGGAGTTTTAATGTGCCTGGAGCATTATACAGCAGCAGTTTTGTAAGAATGTTATCCATTTTCAAGAGCACTAGAGGGCAGCACTATTACCTACCATGTAGTGCTCCAAACACATACCTAGGTATCTCTTCAACAAAGAATGTCATGGAACAAAGCAAATTGTATAATATAAGTAAATTGGAAACTTTTTTAAAATGGTATGCTCTTCTTCAATCACTGAAGAAGAGGTCTGGGTTTTATATCCCATAAAAGATATTTAAATAATTGTGTAAATTCAACTGTCCTTAAAGGGACATGAAACCCAAACATTTCCTTTCATGATCAGAAACAGTGTAAAGCTAAGAGTTTTCCAAATTACTTCTATTATTAAATTTACTTTGCTCTCTCGATATCCTTTGTTGAAAAGCAAGTGCCTGGAACACTTTATGGCAGCAGTTTTTCAAACATACTTTTAACAGTGTACATTTTCAAGAGCACTAGATGGCAACAGATTTCTAGATACATGCATGCTACCTACATAGCTTTGCTCTTTAGCAAAGAATACCATCAAAAACTAAGCAAATTTGACAACAGAAGTACTTTTTTTTTTTTCAATTTTATGCTCTATCTGAATCATAAAAGAAAAAAAATGGGTTTCATGTTCATTGAATCTCTTCTGATTTTCCTTTTCAGTCCCTATTTTTACATGAGATTAACAACAAAATGTGTATAAATAAATAAGGTTTCAAGAGCATATAAATAAAATAGGCTAGTTATATTCTGTTTATAGTTTTACTTTGGGTACTAGGCAAAGTATTATGATTTATGTAGAAGTACATTTGTTAAGGTTTTTAAGCCAAGGATAATTATGATAACTTTGTAAAGATGTTCTCTTGACATTAACAGCAAAAATCTACAGTATCTGTTAACCTCTAGAACAGGGAATTTGTATACTGGTGAATCTTACCATATAGCTTATTATTGCAGGGTTTGTAGCACCATTGAAGTTTGCTATGGATCAGTAATTCTCAAGTCCAGTCCTCAGGAAACACTAACAGGTAAGATTTTCAGGATATCTGAAGTAGAGCACTGGTGAAATAATCAGCTGAAACGATGGGCATTAACCTGCTCTCACCCAAATTAATCCTTAAAATTTGGCCTACTAAAGGGACATAATGCTCATATAATTAATCACTTGAAAGTGATACAACATAGCTATAAATAGCTGACAAGAAGATATCACCTGAACATCTCTATGTAAAAAAAAAAAAGATATTTTATTTCAAAATGTTTTCAGTTCACCACAGTATGTGCTCTGTGAACTGCTATCCTTCAGCTACTGCCAGCTGAATGTTGAAAGAAAAAAAAACCCAACAGCCTATCAGCTTCATCATTGCTGAGGTCACACTTTGCTTTACTATGATCTTGTTGAGTTTCACTGAAATCTTGCAAAAATGTCAAACTAAAACTTCCTTAAACCAAGGAGGAAAAAAAAACGACTGTGCTGCACGCTCCCTTGCAAGTACCAGGACTAGACATAGAGATGTTCAGGTGATATTTTTAAGTCAGCGTTTAATAGATATGCTGCATCACTTTCAAGTGCTTTAACCTTTGGGTACAATGTCCCTTTAATGTGGTCTGTTGAATTGAAATACTGGTATAGGAATCCCTTAATACTCACTGATAATAAAGCTTTCACTTGAAGCAACTATATGCAGTTATTCAATGCAGATTACTGTTGTTGTATGTATGTATTGGGTACTTGTAAAGCACGGCTAATCACCCGTAAGGGTCTCAAGGTGCTGCTCATTTTATCAACCTCGGAAGGAAGAAAGGCTGAGTGGACCTCGCCGTTGGTCGAACCTGCAACCCTTGGGTTGCTACAGAGCCCAGCCACAGTGCCTTAGCATGCTGAGCTATCTGTCCAGCTGATCAAGCATTCATAATAGTGATTCTCTATTCCCCCCAGAAGAGAAGATTTAAATGATTGTATCTAAATTAACACTGCCTTTTACAAGGACACTCAAGTTAAAATTAAACTTTCATGATTCAGACACAGCATAATATTAAAAAAAAAAAACGTTCAATTTACTTCTATTACCAAAATGTGTGCAATATTTTTATCTGCACACGTTCTAAGGCACCAGCTCCTACTGAGCATGAGCAGAAGTTTATATATATATATATATGGTATATATGTTTGTGATTGGCGGATGTCTGCCACATGATACTGGGGGAGTAAAAAATGGAAGTAACTGAAATTTAGTGTAAATGCTATTGCTTTTCTAAATGCCTTTCTTATTAATCTGACTATTTCGTATTTAATTCACTCTGAATGCACGGAGACCAAGACATTGGTTAGCCCCGACATGGAAATACTTCAAATCTGATAGGGAGCTAGATAGTTAGTTGCACATACATCAAGAAGCATGGCTGTGTGGAAACAATTACACCATAATATACATGTGTATGTATATATATATATATCAATAAGGTGTTTCATTATGTAGGGCTAGCTATTATGATGTATATTATATACTAAATGCAATATGAATATTAAATTTGCACATGTCCTTAATATAAATGTTTTCTACTTTAGTGCTTAATGCAAATATCAGAATTAAATTGTTGTTTATTATGTTTTCAAGATCTCACCTGTCTTTTTTTCTGATCACATTGGGTATAAAAAAAATAAAAAGCTATTGTTGTGCATGGTAAAGAAACATTGGCTGGGTTTCAGAGCGTCTGGTCATTTTTTTTTTCTGCAAAATTGCACCGAAAGGTAATTAACATGAAACATTTCTTGCTGCATTGATGTTGAAAAGTATCATTGTCCATTTCTGTTATTGTTTGAGATATTATTAAATATTTATAAGACAATGCCATTAACATAGTGCGCCATTCTCAAAATCCCAAATAAAAAGGGTTCATATAGACAAACTATTCCCATGACTCTAATGAAACATGCTTTTTTTTTTTTTGTTTTATCAATAAATCTTGCTTTCAAATACAGGGAAATATGAGAATATTTGTACTGCCATATCCTTCTACATTTCTTGAACAAAGTAACCAAATACTGGAACTAATACAACTTAAACCTTAAAAAGGATTGTGTTACTGACATTCAAGGTTAGGTAAAACTGGTCTTCAAAAACAAGGTCAATGTTTTTCAGATTACAGAGCAACTTTCCACCATAATATGGTTGGAACCTAGACTTTATTTGTAGATAATTGCTTCTTTAAAGGGACATTAAACACTTTGAGATGGTAATATAAAATTATAAATTGTGTGTATATATATATATATATATATATATATATATATACACACACACACACATATATATATATATATATATATATATATATATATATATATATATATATAAATATAAATTTTACCAGCTGTGATTGGGAATTAATTAAAATGGATGAGTATCAGAGAAGCATAAAATACTGTTACTGCTCCGGTGCCCGGGGGTAATGTGGTTCTTTATATTAGGAATTTAAAGAGAGAAAAAGAAATACCCTTTATCCAGCACTAACTCATGAACCAAAATTCAAGTTACCTCTGGTGGAGTGTGTAAGCCAGTGGTAGACACAAAAACCAGTAGTCAAAACAAATTTATAGGGTAACCATTTATTAGAATTAAACTAATGCAGATATGTATATGTTACCCCATGTTATTGGTTCATGATCAAATTAAACCATTGCAGTATTACATAACAGACATAAGACACCAAAAACCAAAATTCAAATAAAACTGTGACTGTGTAACCAAAAAATGTCCCAAAGACAATAAATATAAGTGGCAGAAAAACTTGTTATCTTCGCATGCAGTTTGTAATAATTTCAAAGCCTATTGCTAGCAAGTTAGACCGGCGTTAAAAAGCTTGATAATGTGACAGTCAGTTGTTAGTCAAGCAAAGAGCTGAAAGCTGTAGCATGCTACATAAAGATTAGCACTGTTGGCAGATAAGATTCCACAATATTTGACAGAGAGCACAGTTATTATTGGTTAAGCAGTATCTCCCTTTTCGATCACAGTAGATATCAATCAACCACCTTTGCAGGAAATACATCCACAGCTCACCTCTCAGTTTACTACTTCAGATCCTCCTGAATCAAGGTGGTATCTTTACAGTTGGATGACTAACCCACCGAAGGGATCTGGCCCCCACCTTAAAGGAGATGCCGCTAGTCTGTCCGAATAAGCAGAGTAAGTCAGTGAAAACTACCTCTGCAACGAAGGAAGTGGCACCTTGATTCAGGAGGATCTGAAGTAGTAAACTGAGAGGTGAGCTGTGGATGTATTTCCCGCAAAGGTGGTTGATTGATATCTACTGTGATCGAAAAGGGAGGTACCGCTTAACCAATAATAACTGTGTTCTCTGTCAAATATTGTGGAATCTTCTCTGCCAACAGTGCTAATCTTTATGCAGCATGCTACAGCTTTCAGCTCTTTGCTTGACTAACAACTGACTGTCACATTATCAAGACGCCGGTCTAACTTGCTAGCAATAGGCTTTGAAATTATTAAAAACTGCATGCGAAGATAACAAGTTTTTCTGCCACTTATATTTATTGTCTTTTGGACATTTCTTTGTTACAGAGTCACAGTTTTATTTGAATTTTGTTTTTTGGTGTCTTATGTCTGTTATGTAATACTGCAATGGTTTAATTTGATCATGAACCAATAACAAGGGGTAACATATACATATCTGCATTAGTTTAATTCTAATAAATGGTTACCCTATAAATTTGTTTTGACTACTGGTTTTTGTGTCTACCACTGGCTTACACACTCCACCAGAGGTAACTTGAATTTTGGTTCACGAGTTAGTGCTGGTTAAAGGGTATTTCTTTTTCTCTCTTTAAATTCCTAATATATATATATATATATATATATATATATATATATATATATATATATATATATATATATATAATTCATTATTTATTTTGCTCCCTTTACCTGTAATTCCATAGTGAAGTATTTATAACTGTCCCAAATTGGCCACAGCAGAGAAGGTAACCTAAATTACAATTTGGTAGCTCCCATTGTTTTATAAACACTAAAGCTTTATACTTATTTTGTCAATATTTAAACAGTTAAGTAAACATTAAAAAACAAAACAAAATCTACATGTTATTCTCTCTGTTTTTTTAATGCATCATTTTATTTAGCATTGATTAAGTGTTTAATGTCCCTTTAAATTCTGTCAGTGCACATATAGTGGCTGACAATATGATTGCAATGCATCTAAATATCCTATGAAAGTAATACTTCATGTATGAATTATTATCTTTTTCTGTATAATAAGGTTTGCTTCTTACCTCACAGAATTGGCAATTGCTGTTTTCATAGGTTGATTTATTTTTGTTTCAAATATTTGATAGATTTTTACATACTGCAGAGTAATAACTATCAATTTTATTATAACATTAATCTTCCCCTAGATAATTAGGACAAAAGCTTAATAAATGGATTTCCAAATTAAGACCTTATTATTCACATTCTAATTTAACTCAATTAATACATTTAAGCTAATTTACCACTCAAACACAATTCAGTAATGTGCTCAATCTATTCACAGTTGTTGGTCAACAGGTATGTTAAATTATTATAATTATTTTTGAATATTAACACAAATTACAGGTACTGTATAAGGAGTTGATGCTTGCCTTTTGCTATTATTTTTTTTTACTTAACTAGATAAAAAAAAAGATCTGCACTTTTGTATTTGAATGCCACTGTAGAAATTCAGATATTTTATAATCACATACAATATAAGCATTTGTAAGACATTATATTTATAATACAGAGAAATTATTTATACAATTATCTCTATATATGAGATGGAATTAATTTGTTGTCTGTTTACATTGTGGTGTTGTCAAACCCCACACAGATGTCATATTTCATAAATAAACCATCCCCCCCAAAAATTATTTATATTTATATATATATATATATATATATATATATATATATATATATATATATATATATATATATATATATATATATATGTTAAACTGGAAACCAAAATGTTTAGCTAGTTTATTGCATAGTATTATATTTCTACAATTGCACTATATCAACCAGTAGAGGGCAAACTTGTATTACACAATACTTCCAATACACTCCCTGGGATTATTTTTCCATTGTTCCCATGTATACTTGAGAATTTGTTTCCATTTTGTAAATATATATATATATATATATATATATATATATATATATATATATATATATATATATATATATATACACACACGCAAACATACACACAACATGGACAGATGTGTACTTAAATTGTATGTAAAAAGAAATATATATTAACAATCATATTGCAAATTTCACAATGTATAATAAATCATCAAATTGAAAATATTTAAAATCTGAATATAAAAACAACATTATTATTGTCATATAATTAGAATGTTTACTTACCAACAGTTTAAGCATAATACATACATAAGATCTTAGTTAATTACAAAAAAATGTTTAGATCTATTTTTTTCCCCTGATTAAACATGCTTTATTGGTATTGTACATGCAATTACACTCACATTTCATATTTCAATTATCTCAGTATTACATCATATGTCCATGGGACCTAATTATTTACTTTTTAGATAATGATTTGCTGTCAAATAATAGCACAAAATTGTTTTAAATATTAAAATGATAACTTTTTACAGCCATAAGAAAATAAAACTATGGTAGAAACAAATTAAATACACAGTATTACTTTTTTATTTTTGTACAGTGATATTAAATAATGCATACAATGTTATAAGAAACTAAAAGTAAATATTATTATATAGAGATGGATGTATAACTGTTAGCATTAAGTTATTATCAGCCAATAACATCTTGCACACAGTGGACTACTATACAGTGCTAGAAAGAGCCCAGCAAATTGGATGGGTGATGGGAATTGTGTTCACTAGAGAACTATTATCTGTTGAGTAAAATGCATATAAAAGGTAAATTTGACTTAACAAAGCATTTCCTTATTGCAATCCGACATGATACATCCAATTCTTTAAACTAATTAACATGTTATTAATTGCTATGGAAAACTGAATGAAATATTTTATCTGTTTTTGAACATTTAAAGTATTTTTAGTAAGTTCTAAGTATGTTGTAAACATATTCTCAGTGCATAAAATGTTATACAGCGATTTCATGGGGTACAGCTGAAACTGCCGGTTCTACAGTGTTATGTTCCAAATCAAATAATTGGATATATTTTACTTTAAACAACCTAGTCTAAAACCCATTTTTATGGATTAATTTTAATATGTTCCTTAGTCACATAAAAAATGATAATGCTTGTATTTTATAGCAATTGCTATGTGGTAAAATGTGTTATCGAATTACAACACTGCAGACAGGTTGTGAGAAGTGTTAATGATATTATCTTCAAATTATTAGATGCAATGAAGCTGAAATGTATAATTTTCATACCCAAAATAAGTGCTTTTCTGCACCAATTAATTAAGGATGAATAAAGGTTGGGAAATTTCACACCCTCTCAAATTTATAACTTTCTAGACTTTTCACTCTGTTTTTAGATATTATAACTAATGATAAGCTTTAATAACTTGGGAAGAAATACAGCATAACCTATTGATAGTATATTCTAATGAATGACAACCAAGTCACATCTTAGAGTGACAGACATTTTACATGATGAACCTTATGTATTAGTTTTACTTTATGCTGTCCTCATTTAAATTTATAGCACAAAATCATGTATATACTGATTAGATAGAGCTAAATGTCTCATATTATAATGTCATTATTTAAATTACATCAAGAAAATTAAAACTCCAAATTCTCTATTGTTTGTAAACAAATAAAAAAAAACTGCTTGTCCAATTTCACTGTAAACTGTGCTTATATCAGTTCATAATCTTTTTTAATGTTTCAGCAAAGGAAAACAGGTTAATATACACAATCTTTAATCTCTTTTTTATTATTTTTTTTGCTTGTAAATATTTTGCAACCAAGCAATTCATTTCAGATATGTTACTGATATTTTGAAATGCTAAAATCATAGTATTATAATGATGTTTTTACAGACATTATTATTAGTATGAACATAGAGCGTAAGAGTTAGGAAGCAACAGTATAACCCTGCTATTACTGCACAGCAGTCTTCCATTGAGTGAATGCTGAGTTGCACACAGCACTGCCAGTAACATAGTAGATGAGGTTGAAAGAAGACCGAAGTCAATTCAGTTCCACCTACACAGAGATTACCTGATTTACAATAAAGAAGCAGAGAATTGAAATCGCATTGAACAATTAGAAATACTGTTTTTCTTTGCGCCAGAAATGTATCTAAGCCTTTTTTTTTAAATTTATCTAAGGTAATGGCAGTTGCTACTTCCTTATGCAAGGTGTTCCACAATTTGATTGCTCTTACTGTGAAAAAATATTTACATTGCTGGAGAATAAATCTCTTTTACTCTAGTCTTAAATTGTGACCTCTTATCATAATTAACTGCCTTGTCATAAACAATGCTTTCGCCATCTCTGTATATAGCTTTGGAATATTTTACATAAAGTAATCAAATCACCACTTAAGCATCATATTGGGTAAACAGACCCAATTTTGCTAACCTCTCTTTTTTTAATTTAAATCCTCCATTCCCCTTTTTATTTTTGTGGCCCTTCTCTGAAAGTTTTCTATTTCTGCAATGCTCCTTTTTAAAATTGGTCCCCAGAACTGCACTCTATGCTATAAGTTGAGGTCTTACAAGAGATTTATAAAGCTACAGAATTCCTTCCCTTGCATCTGGGCCTCTTTTAACACATGCTTGTTAGTCTTAGAAGCAGCTGACTTGGATTGCACACTCATTTTTAGCTTGTTATCTATAAGTAAACCTAAATCCTATTCCTCCTCTGTTTTGCTAAGTCTAGTGCCATTTAAATAATAGTTATTCTGCATATTTTTACTTCCAAAATGTAAAACCTTGCAATTACTATGCCACCAGCCAATCACATGCAAGCATGGGCTGTCAATCACCCTGGTCGGGGGGATTGAGAAAGGCCTCTTTAAAATTGGTGTATTAAGTTAAAGGGACACTAAACCCCTCAAAAATATTTAATGATTCAGGTAGAGAATACCATTTTAAGTAATATTCCCATTTACTTCTATTATCTAATTTGCTTCATTATTTAGATATCCTTTGTTGAAGAAATAGCAATGCACAAGGGTGAGACAATCACACAAGGCATCTGCGGATCAGGTCTGCAAGACCTTGCTAAATGCGGAGAGCAATACGCTCTCCGCATTTAACATTGCACCAGCAGCTCACAAGAGCTGCTGGTGCAACGCCGCCCCCTGCCGCCAGCAGGGAGGTGTCAATCAATCCGATCGTACTCGATCGGGTTGATTTCCGGCGATGTCTGCCCACCTGCTCAGAGCAGGCAGACAGGGTTATGGAGCAGCGGTCTTTAGACCGCTGCTTCATTACTTGTGTTTCTGGCGAGTCTGAAGACTTGCCAGAAGCACGCCCCTTCAGGCTCCGTACGGAGCTTGATAAATATGGCCCAATGTCTTGACACACAGTTCAAATGACAGGTTGAGGTTCATTTATTTTAAAAACATTGGTAGTGGAGATATTTTAGGCTAATTTTGTGCTTCCAACACAATTTAAATATTCTTTAAATATAATATAGAATTTGAACCTATGCATGGTCTGGACATTAAACTGTTGTTTTTCAACTTCCTCTTTTTCTTGGCTTTTTCCTCAGTCAGAAGAATATTGGAGCTTTCTGATCTATATTGTGATTCTCCTTACCTGCTTTTTAAGAACAAACTACCTTTTCCTTCATAAGGCTGTTTCTTCTGAAAACATTAATCAGGAAATTGTAGTCCCAGCTCTCTGTCCTGTGCAAAAAAAAACACAAAAGAAAAAATAATTAATAACTTGGATGTAATAAGGGTCTTGAAATGTTATCTTTAAGTCAATAAAGAATTCCGAAATTCTTCTTTGTTACTTATCTATTTCTTAGGGCTACCGCTATCTCCTTGGCAGCATGGCTTAAAGCTTGATTCACATAGCCTTCCTAGTAACTGGGAAGCCTCCCCCTCAACAAATTACTGCTCATTCTACCAGAGCAGTCACCACCTTTTTGACTTTTAGAAATAAATCATCCTTTGGACAGATTTCCAAGGCAGCTGCTTTTGGTAGTAATTTTCTTCCTGCCTTAACTATTTTTCCTGCCCTATTCATGGTGGTCTAGTGGAATTCCCAGCTTAGGTATAGAATCCCACATATGATAAATATATTTTTTTCCAGACGAGACCCACCCCTGTTTTTCCATAACAGTTGGTGGCAATACCAGTTCGCACTTATTTTACCATGTTTTTCCTTTCATGCTTTTCTTATTTTCTCTTGGCCATATATATGAATAAGGAATCATGGGAATGTGATAAGGAGTAAATATCTGTTGTATGGGGTGTTTTCCCTCCTTCTGTAGGACTGGACTTTAATCCCACATGTGATGGCTCGTGGACTCTCACCATCATTAAAGAAATTAATTTATCAGGTAAGCATATTTTTTTCTTTTTGATTGGTAATATTTGATATGGAATCCCCATGCTTTGCTACCTTCTGTGTGAAAGTGTCTATTTTTTTGCCCACATTGTATAACTAATTGATTTTTTTGTTTCTATGTACTATGTTCTGTTTGTATTATATAAGCATGCTACCTGCAATAATGAACTGTTTACTTGATCAGATACCTACTATATGCAAACTTTTTGTATGAGGCTACCTGGGATCAATAACTGTTTGTGTATTTTACCAGAGGTTTGCAAACTGAGCCTTGATCTATATACTAATATTTAAAAAATGTTAGTCTCTTTGCTATCTGTTGTCTAAATGTAATATTTTTCTTTTCTACATGAACCTGTTTCCTGTGTTTCCTTTACTCTAATCAAGGGTGTATTTAGTTTTTGTGACCGATCTGCTGCCCCCCAAGCATTAGACTATCACTTAAGTGATACAAATAACAATGGCTTGTAATATGAGCACAAATAAGGAAGCAGAATGGATTGCTTGCAAGCAATGTTACTGCACAATAGCGATAAATATTTTGTTCTTCAATTTTAATTTAACAAACGTGAAATTTGATCTCCATCTTCCCACAATGGCACACGAAACTGCTGAAAATGGATGATCTTGATAAAGGCTTCACAGCTGAAATGCATAGAGAACCGCCACACTTGATCCAGACCATCTCTTAGATATTTTGATCTTAGTACAGCTATAGAAGATTGTTGATTTGAAAAAAGGGGAAAAGTGCCTTATTGAGTGGTGACAAATACCCGGAATAGAATTGATACCATTGAGCGCTCATATCGGTATATTCATATTAAGGATAAGAGTATGTACTGAAACCTGTAAGATGCAGAGATACGGAGGACAGGCTGGGAGATGACTGGCCACCTCTAGGTCACGTAATTTAAAGTAAAAGGTCCGTTGACGTTACCTACGAAGGAGCTAGGATTCGCAATCTGGTAATAAGAAGACAAGGTTCTCTGTAATACACCTTTACATTCACGCTACCTTACAAGTAGCAGGCACCTGTTTACAGTGAATGCTAATTATTGACTGTTTATAACAACCGTTGTTACCAGTAAGAGATTTATTGTGCACACTCCTAGATCCTCAACACTCATAAGCCATTAACAGTTTGGAATAACTGACTTTTATCAACTGTTATTAATAACGGCCAGTGTTTTAACATCGATGCAAAGAGAATAACACAACCAACCACTTGTTATTAAAATCTCAGGTCAGTTTATATCCTGTGGAATTCACAAGGAACACAGCATCCTTGTATGCATTACGAATGACTCTATATAATACACGGAACTGATTGAAAGATTTAGGATAAATCTCAGCAATTAAGAATCGTAATTTTTTTTTTTTTTTATATTTAAACCCCCTTTTTTTACTCCGAGAGATACATCTATTTTTTATTTTTTAATATTTTTCATTTTTTCACTTTTTTAAGGATTGTTTATGGATTTAATATATTGATTTTATGAACTGTACAACAGAGCTCTGTCTATTGATTGTTATTATATTGTTGAGATTAAATTGTTTATTTTTGTATCCAGAGATCTTTTTTTGAAAAGCACAAAAGTTTTCTATATTTGATTTATTTAACCCATAAAGATATCTATGATGTTTATTATATGTTTTTAATATCTAAACAACGTTATTCGTTACATTAAAAAATTCTCTATAAACGTATCCATTAACTTCTTGTGTATCATATATTTGTCCACTGATACAATTGCCTACTGAGTCAATTGCTTACAATATAAGAAATATTACCTTTAATAGTTTGATACTCAAATCCCGCTTAGTAAACTTTATAGGTTCTCCGTAGAATTTTGGCAAATTGAATTTCACACAAAGTAGTTTAAATTGTTTTGTTATTTCTGCTATTTGATATTAGAAGATTAATAATATTAGTATACCTGGGAGTTACTTGCTCACTAATTAGTGAACACTAGTTTGATTTATTTATTCTCACACAATTATAATTTCGTTTTTTGCTTTTATTATATGTATACACATGTTTCAGTTTTAGACAGAAACCACCAATTGAGCTTAAACACATCTGAATTTTTATCACTAAATTTGTATCACATAATTTAAAGGTAGCTTACACAGTTATACACCTTTACACCTACACATAGTATTTTCCAAACCAGCAATTTCCTTTTTGCGCCACCTTCACTTTATGTTATAAATTTGAAAATGGATGCCGATTTCTGAAATAACAAATATGTTAAGAGGTTAATGGAGTCTGTGTTTTTAAGTTTGATTAAGTGGTTTTCATGATGTGTTTAAACAATATGAATGACATTTGTATATGGACATCATTGGAATACCATTTCCGATCAATTCATTAAGAAAGCCTAATTTTTAGTTTTGGTGAGATTTTAATCTAAAATCAAGAAGAAAAGTACAGGGTCTAAATTCCAACAAGAAGAAATAAACTTATCTCATCTTCTATAACAGGATTTTTACAGATCTCATAATCTCATATTCAATGCATCAACAGACCTACGAGAAACTGGCTGTCTGACCTTGCCGGCCTCGCAGTTCATTGGTCTGTCAATATATTCTAATAAAGGGGGCTGACCTGTGAAGTGCGGTGATGTGTCTCCCATATGAAATAATACAGTTTGTGGCTTCAGCAAAAGTCCGCCAACATCGTCACTCTTCAGCACTATCAGCAGGTAGGGGGGGCATATTCGAAGTGTTCCTACACAGCACACTGAAGCAAAAAGCAGTTTCTGTGTAGGAAGACTTCAAATAATGCATACCTATCCTAACTGTAACTAAACCTACACTACCTGCCTCACACTGGAAAATCTTGCGACTAAAAGGTGACCAAACAAATATCAATACAGAATAATACTTAAATTTGTATGCATATACTGCTCCTCTAAACTAGTAACCCCTAATGTGCTTTCTCGCCCAGCACATCCTAACTCTGCTACACTATTACCCCCTAATCTTCCATAACCTATTTATGAAACCACCCCCTAAACTTTTAACCCCTAAACCACCACAACTCCCACCGCAAACACCCCCTAACATCTTAACCTCTAAATTACCTGTACCCCCATTGCAAACACCCCCTAACATATTAACCCCTAAACTGCCACTAGCCCTACCCTAGTTAACTACCTAACAGCTAACCCCCCAGACTTCTAACCTAACACCCCCTTTGTTATACAAATTAAAAAAACTAAAATGACAAAAAATAAAAAAACACATTACAAAAAACAAAGCACTACTAAAACTTACAAAAAACCCCAGTTATGCCTATCCTAAAACTTAGTCCCCTTAAAAAAAGCCCACCCCAAAATATAACACAAAAACCTACTCTAATAATTGCTTTGAAAATGGGCATTTTGTAGGGCATTGCCCTAAAGTGATTATAGATCTTCTGCCCTGAAAGAAAAAAAAGCTATTTTGCTAAAAAAAAAAAACATATCCTAAAAAATTGCCATATGAAGAGCATTTTGTAGGGCATTGCCCTAAAGTGATTAAGCTCTTTTAGCTTTTAATAAAATAAAAACCCTATTCTAAAGAAAAATCCTATCCTAAAAGGATCAGTAATATAGTTCTTCTACCCTTAACTAAAAAAAAAAACCCTTACACTAACCGCAAAGACAGAAGAAGAAAAAGCATTGGATGGAAGATAGAAGAATATGGAAGAGGAAAGCCCCAGTAGAGCACCACCATAGATAAAGAGGGACACTGCTGTTGATGATTACATAGTAACCGGAATCAAGTTGATGAGTAGAAACTTTGGGTTTTAGGGTTAGGTTTTTTTTTCTCTCTTAAGTTTAGTGTAGCAAAAGAGCTATATCACTGATGCCTTTGTAAGGGCATCTTATTTGCAATAGGATGTTTTTTTAAGAATAAGATTTTTTATTTGTTTAAAAGGCAAAAGAGCTTAAAGGGCCACTAAACCCAAAATGTTTCTTTCACGATTCAGATAGAGAATAGAAATTTAAACAACATTACAATTTACCTCTATTATTTATTTTGCTAATTTTTTTAGATATCCTTAGTTGAAGAAAAAGCAATGCACATGGTGAGCCAATCACACAAGGCTTCTTATGTGCAGCAACCAATCAGCAGCTCCAGAGCATATCTAGATATGCTTTTCAGCAAAGAATATCAAGAGAATAAAACAAATTAGATAATATAAGTAAATTAGAAAGCTGTTTAAAATTGCATTATCTTTCTAAATCATGAAAGAAAAAGTGTGGGTGTCATGTCCCTTTAATCAATTTAGGGCAATGACTTACACAATGCCCTTTTTAGGGCAATCTTTTTTTTTTTTTTTTTCTATTAAGTTTTTTTTAGGATCGGGATTTTTTTAGAATGGGGTATTTTGTTTAAGGGCAAAAGAGCTGTAATTACTATAGGGCACTGCCCTAACAAATGCCCTTTTCAGGGCAATCATTTTTTTAAGATAGGACTTTTGTTTAACTTTTATTTTTCTGGCCAAAAGAGCTATAAACCTTTTAGGGTAATGTCCTACCAAATGCACTTTTTTAGGGCATTTTTTATCTTAGGCTTTTTAAGACAGGCTTTTCATTTGGGAGGGGGTTACTTTGGTTTTAGAATAGGATTTTTTTGCCATGTAAAAGAGCTAAAATCCCTTTAGGGAAATGCCCTACAAAATGCCCTTTTCATGGCAATTTTTAGAGTAGGTTTAATTGTTAGTTTAGGGTTTTTTATTTTTGGTCGGACACTTTTTAAAGTGGAATTTAGTTTTAGGATAGGAATAACTTTTTGGAGTTTTTTTTATTTTTGGTGGTGTTTTATTTTTGGTAGGGGTAGCTTGCAATGGGGGTTGTGGGGTATAAGGCTAAATGGATTAGGGGGTGTTTGCATTGGTGGGTTGTGGTGGTTTAGGGATTAATAGGTTAGGGGGTGTTGGTGGTGGGGGTTGTGGCAGTTTAGGGATTAACAGATTAGGTTTGTTTTCAGAGGGAGTTGTGACAGTTTAGAAGATAATAGGTTAGGGGTTGTTTGTAGTGGGGGTTTGTGGTTGTATAGGGGTTAAGTAGCATAGGGTTTATTGCATTGGGAGTTATGGTGGTATAAGGGTTAAGTAGTGTAAGGTTATCGCGGGGGGTTATGGTGGTTTTGGGGTTATTAGTGTACGCTGAGGTGCGCTTATTTTGTTGTGTAATATATTTAAAAGGGATCATTTATTTTGCATCTTCAATGTAGGTGTTGATGCAGCTTGGAATATTTTGTCAGCATCGCCACTCATTGCGTTGTATAGTAAAATACCTCTTAGGGATGCTGCACAAAAACATTAATATTTAAAAAGTTTCAAGAACTAAGATATGAACTTAAAAAAAATTAAAAAGAGTTTTCAGAGATTGAGGCTGTTAAATTTAAGACAAAATAAAATTGTTTCCTGATGAATTTGAATAGCAGTTTTGAATTGTCTCCATACAAAGTATGTGACCAGACAAAATGTATTTGACAAACTCATAAGTGAGTTATAAAATGTTCTGTAATGCATTATTTACTAGTAGTCAAAATTCTGTTATAACTAAAGCCTGAGGACTAAAGGTTTTTGATCTCATTTTGTGGAGAAATTTTGTGTGTAATTAAGATTTTTTTTTATTACAGACCTAAACAAATTCAAAATAAATCAGGTATGAAACAGAAGAATAATGCACAATTTTCACAATGCAAATGCTACTGACTCCAATAGGATATTAATATCCTGTGCGCAATATCTTCATCCTAAAAAGAAAAGAACACCTCAAAAGATAAAATCATATTAATTTAAATAAGTAAAATACTTTAGACACATATGATAGTATTCAATAGTATACTATATACATATAATAAACTACATACATATGTATGATATATCCACAACCCCCCAAATTCTATAGCTTTACTATTCATATACTAGTTTCACTATTGTATTGTAACAAAAGGGGTTGAGTTTCTGTTGACACATGTAAATTGTATTGCCATTCAATATTGTGTAAATGTATCATTTTACATCACACCTACAATGCAGGGGGCAATGCTGCTTTTAAAATTCTGCCAGTGTCAGATAAGCATTGTCCCCACAAATAAGAAAGAGCAAAATGCCTCTAGATGAGACTGCCTTAAAACATTGATTTCAGACCTTTCTTAGATTTCCTAGCCAATATCGATCACAAGACAGATCCCTTTTTTCAAATATCACTATTACCACAAAGCTTTTAACATTAGAGCTCACAAGAGATGAGAGAGCTGCCTCCCATAAAAATATAAATGAAGGTTCTCTTGGATAGATCATTTCAAAAGTGATAGTGAAGTTAATAGGGTATGGTATCATCTAGTTCTGGTGTAAATTCTCAGATTGCAACACATACATTTTAAATGTAAACATTTTCACTACAGTTTAACTTTTATTTGCTTCCAGTTTAGTTTCGTACATAGTAGCTTTGAAACACATCAAATGTGCAAAGCTATCAATAAATGGTGGTTTTCAGACACTACTATGTTTATATATATATAAAATTAAAGAAATTTAAAAAATAGAGAGAGTAGAAAATATTGCTGTATATTTAGTATTCGGTGCTACCCTTGAATAATAAATTTAAACAACAAAAAAGATAGACAAACATTGGGGCATCTGTAAATGTCCCAAAAAAGCAAGGGATAAGAAAGCATACGAAAAGTTATTTTGAAACAATCCAATTTCTTTATTTAACTGTCCCACTTCACATTCAGTGTTTAATCTGTTCCTCCGGGCCGCAGTAGTTAGAGGAACTTCTTACAATTTAAAATACAAATTCAAAACAAAAGCAGTACATAAAGCTATCAAAAGATCTCAATCCCTATGCATACGTATGCAGACTAAAGAAATATAAGATTATAGGATAACATATGTGAAAGTCATGCACACAATGTCTAAATACAAGACACTACTAAATTATCCTAAAATGTCAGACTCACAGCATACCATATTGAAAATGAACAAGAACAACTTGACAGTCCATTTTACCACTGTTTAGTGTATATATGAAAGCCATATACTGAAAATACACAGCATGTGTCGGTAGATAATAGACCGCAACAGGATCTGCTGCACACTAGGTCAAAAAACCGATCCACAACTTGTATAATTTTAAGACAGTACTTATCTTCCAAAGTATAGTTGCGATGGTGCTTTTCCTTGCTGATCCGTGATTCCTCAGCGTGTGACGTAATCCCCAATGGGGGTGGTCAACTCGTCACTGCAACTCCAATTGGTTCCTAGTACCTGAATCTGTATCCATTGATCCAGGAGAAACCAAATGAGAATAGACCAACCGCAACTCTGTATCTCCTTGTTAGGACACCCACGACGGGTATCAAGCTTTCTTGTTGACAAGTGAAAGTACTTGGGAAATAAAGCACCGCTTTTTATAAGCTGTCCTCAGGCTCCAAAAGTCGATTCCTAAAATCAGTTCACAGATACAACATCCATGTGCTATTGTTTCAGCGCAGATTCACAACTCCCAGGCTTGTTCTGTTTATTAGGATACTTCCAAAGACAGCAGTATAGGCTTTATTAAAGGCTGGATTGAGACTTCCACTTTAATGTATCACCACAGATACCTCAGACAGTATTTAGCTTATCCAAGGTGTAATACACATGTGTATTACACCTTGGATAAGCTAAATACTGTCTGAGGTATCTGTGGTGATACATTAAAGTGGAAGTCTCAATCCAGCATTTAATAAAGCCTATACTGCTGTCTTTGGAAGTATCCTAATAAACAGAACAAGCCTGGGAGTTGTGAATCTGCGCTGAAACAATAGCGCATGGATGTTGTATCTGTGAACTGATTTTAGGAATCGACTTTTGGAGCCTGAGGACAGCTTATAAAAAGCGGTGCTTTATTTCCCAAGTACTTTCACTTGTCAACAAGAAAGCTTGATACCCGTCGTGGGTGTCCTAACAAGGAGATACAGAGTTGCGGTTGGTCTATTCTCATTTGGTTTCTCCTGGACCAATGGATACAGATTCAGGTACTAGGAACCAATTGGAGTTGCAGTGACGAGTTGACCACCCCCATTGGGGATTACGTCACACGCCAAGGAATCACGGATCAGCAAGGAAAAGCACCATCGCAACTATACTTTGGAAGATAAGTACTGTCTTAAAATTATACAAGTTGTGGATCGGTTTTTTGACCTAGTGTGCAGCAGATCCTGTTGCGGTCTATTATCTACCGACACATGCTGTGTATTTTCAGTATATGGCTTTCATATATACACTAAACAGTGGTAAAATGGACTGTCAAGTTGTTCTTGTTCATTTTCAATATGGTATGCTGTGAGTCTGACATTTTAGGATAATTTAGTAGTGTCTTGTATTTAGACATTGTGTGCATGACTTTCACATATGTTATCCTATAATCTTATATTTCTTTAGTCTGCATACGTATGCATAGGGATTGAGATCTTTTGATAGCTTTATGTACTGCTTTTGTTTTGAATTTGTATTTTAAATTGTAAGAAGTTCCTCTAACTACTGCGGCCCGGAGGAACAGATTAAACACTGAATGTGAAGTGGGACAGTTAAATAAAGAAATTGGATTGTTTCAAAATAACTTTTCGTGTGCTTTCTTATCCCTTGCTTTTTTGGGACATTTACAGATGCCCCAATGTTTGTCTATCTTTTTTGTTGTTTAAATATAAAATTAAAGGTATATATATATATATATATATATATATATATATATATATATATATATATATATTGACACATGAGAAAGCACACTTTCATTTATTTAAAGCCAGGAGTTCTTGACATCAATATGTACCAATTAAGACTAAGGTCTAAATCTTGTAAACACATAATCCATTTATTTCAAATACAGTTTCTATTGTTTTGGCCCCAACTTGGAAGTCAATTTAACAATGTGCGGGCAGACATGATCCACTGTCTGCATTTATTATTGCACAAGCATTTCTAATGAAATGCTTGTGCAATTGTGCCCCCTGCACATTTGCGGCCAATCGGCTGGTAGCAGGAGGTGTCAATCATCCCGATCATATAGGATTGTGATGATTGCTATCCGCTGCCTCAGAGGTGGTGCATACGTTAAGGAGCAGCGGTCTTAAGACCTGATGGCTCGCGCGGAAACACAGCATGTTAAATCAGCCCCATAGGCTTTTCTCAAGGTCTTGAAAAAGGCCCAAGAGCAGAAATATTGGAAACTCTGTATTTGAAAAAAATTAATTGCGTGATTACAGGAAGGATACCTGAGTAAAGAAAAAATGGAAGGCTACTGAGCAACAGGTAAAGAAAAAAACAGCTTTATTCCATTAAAATAGGAGAGACACAAAAATGACAAGGAGGGTAGTTAGCCATCTAACATGTTTCGCGCTGGTGTGCGCTTACTCATAGATGCTAAGTGCAAGTAATGAAAGCTAATGTATTTAAAGGGGCAGGAACCAATAGGAGAATGATCTTGAAAGTTTGTAATTTGATCAGTTTCACACATGGAGTTTCTCCTTGTTAATTTAATACCCAGCCCCTTCAAAATGCATTAGATTGTGTACTTAAAAACAAAGGAACATATTACTTGTGAAAGTGTTGCAATACTTGGCTTATTGAAAAATTGCATCTCTATATACATCAAAAAGATTATTATTATTTCAAATTACCTAGAAAACATCTATGAGTAAGCGCACACCAGCGCGAAACATGTTAGATGGCTAACTACCCTCCTTGTCATTTTTGTGTCTCTCCTATTTTAATGGAATAAAGCTGTTTTTTTCTTTACCTGTTGCTCAGCAGCCTTCCGTTTTTTCTTTACTGAGTATTTTGCGGTCGTCCGCTGCTCTTTGGTTGGCTCCACACACATCCCCCTCTCCCAGCTTTGGTCTAATCCATTCACCCCTCCGGTCCAAAGCGGAAGTTACCTGTAGCAGCTCCGCTCCCTTCCTACTCTGCCTCAAAGGATACCTGAGGTTTTTTTTTTTTTTTTTTATTGAGGTTGAAAATACATTAACATAGAACCAATACTCCCAAAAATAGAATATTGATACGCAATATGACAGTGCTTCATCCCACACTTTTAATATTGCAAAGTGAGTCAAAATGGGCTAAGGTGAGATGGGTGCTTTGGAAAACCCAATGTCCTGGAAGGACAGCTTAATCTCAATTAGCAGTGGAGAACACAATCTTATTACCACAAGCATACGTAAGAGCAGGAGAACACAAACGGCTAGATCACGAGTTTGGCATTAGGGCAAAAAAGCAGCGTTAAGGGATCCTAACGCTGCTTTTTACCGCCCACTGGTATTACGAGTCTGGCAGGTACAGGTGTACCACTCACTTTTCTTCCACGACTCAATGCTACCGCAAATCCCCTTACGTCAATTGCGTATCCTATCTTTTTAATGGGATTTGCCTAATGCTGGTATTACGAGTCTTGGAAGAAGTGAGCGGTACAGCCTCTCCTGGCAAGACTCCTACCGCATTTGAAAGTCAGTAGTTAAGAGTTTTATGGGCTAACACCGGAACATAAAGCTCTTAACTAAAGTGCTAAAAAGTACACTAACACCCATAAACTACCTATTAACCCCTAAACCGAGGCCCCCCCCACATCGCAAACACTAAAATATTTTTTTTAACCCCTAATCTGTCGACCGTACTTCGCCGCCACCTACATTATACCTATAAACCCCTAATCTGCTGCCCCTAACATCGCCGACACCTACATTATATTTATTAACCCCTAATCTGCCGCCCCCAATGTCACCGCCACCTACCTACAATTATTAACCCCTAATCTTCCGACCCCAACGTCGCCACTACTATAATAAATTTATTAACCCCTAAACCTAAGTCTAACCCTAAGTCTAACCCCCCTAACTTAAATATAATTTAAATGAAACGAAACACATTTAACATAATTAAATAAATTAATCCTATTTAAAACTAAATACTTACCGATAAAATAAACCCTAAGATAGCTGCAATATAAGTAATAGTTACATTGTAGCTAGCTTAGGGTTTATATTTATTTTACAGGTAAGTTTGTATTTATTTTAACTAGGTAGAATAGTTATTAAATAGTTATTAACTATTTAATAACTACTTAGCTAAAATAAAGACAAAAGTACCTGTAAAATAAAACCTAACCTAAGTTACAATTACACCTTTTAAACTAATTACACCTAATCTAATCCCCTTAATAAAATAAAAAAGCCCCTCAAAATAAAAAAAAAATTCCTACCCTATACTAAATTACAACTAGCCCTTAAAAGGGCCTTTTGCGGGTCATTGCACCAAAGTAATCAGCTCTTTTACCTGTAAAAAAAAAATACAATACCCCCCCAACATTACAACCCACCACCCACACACCCCTACTCTAAAACCCACCCAATCCCCCCTTAAAAAAACCTAACACTAACCCCCTGAAGATCACCCTACCTTGAGCCGTCTTCACCCAGCCGGTCACAAGTGGTCCTCCAGAGGGTCCGGCTGGATTGAAGATGGACCCACTCCGCTCTGGAAGGATGAAGATAAAAGATGCCGCATGGATGAAGCCTTCTGCCGTCTGGAGGACCTTTTCTGCCCTGATCGGATGAAGACTTCGGACCCTCTGGAGGACTACTTGTGCCCGACTGGTGAAGACGGCTCAAGGTAGGGGGATCTTCAGGGGGTTAGTGTTCGTTTTTTTTAAGGGGGGATTGGGTGGGTTTTAGAGTAGGGGTGTGTAGGTGGTGGGTTGTAATGTTGGGGGGTATTGTATTTTTTTTTTACAGGTAAAAGAGCTGATTACTTTGGGGCAATGCCCCACAAAAGGCCCTTTTAAGGGCTATTTGTAATTTAGTATAGGGTAGGGATTTTTTTTATTTTGGGGATTAGATTAGGTGTAATTAGTTTAAAATTCTTGTAATTCTTTTTGTATTTTCTGTAATTTAGTGTTTTTTTGTCGTAATTTAGTTTATTTAATTTAATTGTAATTAATTGTAGGTAGTTTAGGTAATTCGTTTAAT
This sequence comes from Bombina bombina, assembly GCF_027579735.1. Lineage (NCBI taxonomy): Eukaryota > Metazoa > Chordata > Amphibia > Anura > Bombinatoridae > Bombina > Bombina bombina. The sequence continues at coordinate 1,008,264,685 of NC_069500.1, forward strand.
GATAGTATAGTGTTAGGTGTAATTGTAATTTAGGATTTATTTTACAGACAATTTTGTACTTATTTTAGCTAGGTAGTTATTAAATAGTTAAAAACTATTTAATAACTATTCTACCTAGTTAAAATAAATACAAAGTTGCCTGTAAAATAAAAATAAATCCTTACGGCTAGATTTAGACTTTGGCGTTAGCCGTCAAAACCAGCGTTAGAGGCTCCTAACGCTGGTTTTGGGCTACCGCTGGAATTTAGATTCAGTCAGGAAAGTGTCTAACGCTCACTTTGCAGCCGCAACTTTTCCATACCGCAGATCCCCCTACGCCATTTGCGTATCCTATCTTTTCAATGGGATCTTTCTAACGCCGGTATTTAGAGTCGTGGCTGAAGTGAGCGTTAGAAATCTAATGACAAAACTCCAGCCGCAGAGAAAAGTCAGTAGTTAAGAGCTTTCTGGGCTAACGCCGGTTTATAAAGCTCTTAACTACTGTGCTCTAAAGTACACTAACACTCATAAACTACCTATATACCCCTAAACCGAGGCCCCCCCACATCGCCGCCACTCGATTAAATTTTTTTAACCCCTAATCTGCTGACCACACACCGCCGCCACCTTTGTTATCCCTATGCACCCCTAATCTGCTGCCCCTAACACCGCCGACCCCTATATTATATTTATTAACCCCTAATCTGCCCCCCCAACGTCGCCGTTACCTACCTACAATTATTAACCCCTAATCTGCCGACCGGACTTCACTGCTACTATAATAAATTTATTAAGCCCTAATCCGCCTCACTCCCGCCTCAATAACCCTATAATAAATAGTATTAACCCCTAATCTGCCCTCCCTAACATCGCCGACACCTAACTTCAAGTATTAACCCCTAATCTGCCGAGCGGACCTCACCGCTTCTCTAATAAATGTATTAACCCCTAAACCTAAGTCTAACCCTAACTCTAACACCCCCCTAAGTTAAATATAATTTAAATCTAACGAAATAAATTAACTCTTATTAAATAAATTATTCCTATTTAAAGCTAAATACTTACCTGTAAAATAAACCCTAATATAGCTACAATATAAATTATAATTATATTGTAGCTATTTTAGGATGAATATTTATTTTACAGGCAACTTTGTATTTATTTTAACCAGGTACAATAGCTATTAAATAGTTAATAACTATTTAATAGCTACCTAGTTAAAATAATTACAAAATTACCTTTAAAATAAATCCTAACCTAAGTTACAATTAAACCTAACACTACACTATCAATAAATTAATTAAATAAACTACCTATAATTACCAACAATTAAACCTAACACTACTCTATCAATAAATTAATTAAATACAATACCTACAAATAAATACAATTAAATAAACTAACTAAAGTACAAAAAATAAAAAAGAACTAAGTTACAAAAAAAAAAAAATATTTACAAACATTATAAAAATATTACAACAATTTTAACCCCTTAATGACAACTGACGTAACAGGTACATCATGCATTAACAAGCAGTTAATGACAATGGACGTACCTGGTACGTCAGTTGTCTAACAGAGTGCTGGAAGTGATCACAATCACTTCCAGCAGCTCTGAGGGTATTGCAGTGATGCCTCGATATGGAGGCATCCTGCAATACCCCTTTACAATCCTCCGATGCAGAGAGAGCCACTCTGTGGCCCGCTCTGCACCGGTAGTGATGGTGCCGATGGTGCCTTTGTCCGGTGGGAGGAGGGAGCGTGTGCGTGCACGATGCGAGCGCACGTGCACAGGTGCGCGTGTGCACGTTGGTGCCCGTGCACGTGGACGTGCGCGCATTAGCCACACTGACACCAATGAAGGAAGGGGGAAAAAAAAAGTTAAAAAAAAGTTTTTTTTTTTTTTTACATATAAAAGGATCTGGGAGGGGGAGGGGGTGGGGGTATTGTGGGGGGGCTGCTACACTACAGAAATAATTAAATATACAAATAAAAGTTATAAATAAAATTTAAATAGTTTGGTTTGTGGGGCCAAACTGGGTACTGGCAGACAGCTGCCAGTACCCAAGATGGCGGTAATTAGGTAGGGGAGAGGGTTAGAGAGCTGGAGGGGGGGATCAGGGAGGTTGGTGCTAAGGCAGGTATCCATCACAACTAAAATATTTTATAATTTTTATTTAAAAAAAAAAAAAAACTCTTTTATTTAGTACTGGCATACTTTCTGCCAGTACTTAAGATGGCGGTAACAATTGTGGGGTGGGGGAGGGAAGAGAGCTGTTTGGGAGGGATCAGGGGGTGGGATGTGTCAGGTGGGAGGCTGATCTCTAAAATTAACCCTGCAAGCTCCCTACAAGCTACCTAATTTAACCCCTTCACTGCTGGGCATAATTCACGTGTGGTGCGCAGCAGCATTTAGCGGCCTTCTAATTACCAAAAAGCAACGCCAAAGCCATATAAGTCTGCTATTCCTGAACAAAGGGGATCCCAGAGAAGCTTTTAAAACAATTTCTGCCATAATAGCACAAGCTGTTTGTAAATAATTTCAGTGAGAAACCTAAAATTGTGAAAAATGTAAAGTTTTTTTTTTTATTTGCTCGCATTTGGTGGTGAAATGGTGGCATAAAATATACCAAAATGGGCCTAGATCAATACTTGGGGTTGTCTACTACACTACACTAAAGCTAAAATTAACCCTACAAGCTCCCTACAAGCTCCCTAATTAACCCCTTCACTCCTGGGCATAAAACATGTGTGGTGCGCAGCGGCATTTAGCGGCCTTCTAATTACCAAAAAGCAACCACAAAGCCATATGAGTCTGTTATTTCTGAAAAAGGGGATCCCAGAGAAGCATTTACAACCATTTGTGCCATAATTGCAGAAGCTGTTTGTAAATAATTTCAGTGGGAAACCTAAAGTTTTTGACAAAATTTGTGAAAAAGTGAACTTTTTTTTTTTTTATAGCATTTGGCGGTGAAATGGTGGCATGAAATATACCAAAATGGGCCTAGATCAATACTTTGGGATGTCTTCTAAAACAAAATATATACATGTCAAGGGATATTCAGGTATTCCTGACAGATATCAGGGTTCCAAAGTAACTAGCGCCCATTTTGAAAAAAAGTGGTTTGGAAATAGCAAAGTGCTACTTGTATTTATTGCCCCATAAATTGCAAAAAAAGCAAAGAACATGTAAACATTGGGTATTTCTAAACTCAGAACAAAATTTATAAACTATTTAGCATGGGTGTTTTTTGGTGATTGTAGATGTGTAACAGATTTTGGGGGTCAAAGTTAGAAAAAGTATGTTTCTTTCCATTTTTTCCTCATATTTTATCATTTTTTTTTAGTAAATTATAAGATATGATGAAAATAATGATATCTTTAGAAAGTCCATTTAATGACGAGAAAAACGGTATATAATATGTGTGGGTACAGTAAACGAGTAAGAGGAAAATTACAGCTAAACGCAAACACTGCAGAAATGTAAAAATAGCCATTGTCATTAAGGGTAAGAAAATTGAAAAATGGTCCGGTCATTAAGGGGTTAAACTAATTACACCTACTCTAAGCCCCCTAATAAAATAACAAAGACCCCCAAAATAAAAAAATGCCCTACCCTATTCTAAATTTAAAAAGTTCAAAGCTCTTTTACCTTACCAGCCCTCAAAAGGGCCTTTTGCGGGGCATGCCCCAAAGAAAACTGCTCTTTTGCCTGTAAAAGAAAAATACAACCCCCCCAACATTAAAACCCACCACCCACATACCCCTAATCTAACCCAAACCCCCCTTAAAAAAACCCTACCCCCCTGAAGATCATCCTACCTTGAGTCGTCTTCACTCAACCGAGCCACCGATGGAACTGAAGAGGAGATCCGAAGCGGCAGAAGTGATCCTCCAAGGGGCGCTGAAGAAATCTTCCATCCGATGAAGTGATCCTCCAGGCGGCGCTGAAGAAGTCTTCTATCCGGACGATGTCATCTTCCAAGCGGGGTCTTGAATCTTCTTTCTTCAGGATCCATCTTGCAGACCTCTGACGCGGAACATCCTGCTGGCCCGACGGACTACCGACGAATGAAGGCTGCTTTAAGGGACGTCATCCAAGATGGCATCCCTCGAATTCCGATTGGCTGATAGGATTCTATCAGCCAATCGGAATTAAGGTAGGAAAATTCTGATTGGCTGATGGAATCAGCCAATCAGATTCAAGTTCAATCCGATTGGCTGATTGGATCAGCCAATCAGATTGAGCTCGCATTCTATTGGCTGATCGGAACAGCCAATAGAATGCGAGCTCAATCTGATTGGCTGATCCAATCAGCCAATCGGATTGAACTTGAATCTGATTGGCTGATTCCATCAGCCAATCAGAATTTTCCTACCTTAATTCTGATTGGCTGATAGAATCCTATCAGCCAATCGGAATTCGAGGGATGCCATCTTGGATGACGTCCCTTAAAGGAACCGTCATTCGTCGGGAAGTCGTCGGTGAAGATGGATGTTCCGCGTCGGCGGGATGGCCATGGATCCGGAAGAAAGAAGATTGAAGATGCCGCTTGATAGAAGACTTCAGCCCGATCATGGACCTCTTCAGCTCCCGCTTGGATGAAGACTTCAGTCGGATCATGGACATCTTCAGCCCCCCGCTTGGGCTTGGATCAAGACATCGGAGGCTCTTCTGGATCGATCGGTGAACCCGGCGTGGTGAAGACAAGGTAGGGAGATCTTCAGGGGCTTAGTGTTAGGTTTATTTAAGGGGGTTTGGGTTAGATTAGGGGTATGTGGGTGGTGGGTTGTAATGTTGGGGGGGTATTGTATGTTTCTTTTTACAGGCAAAAGAGCTGAATTCTTTGGGGCATGCCCCGCAAAGGGCCCTTTTCAGGGCTGGTAAGGTAAAATAGCTTTTCTATTTTAATTTTAGAATAGGGTAGGGCATTTTTATTTTGGGGGGCTTTGTTATTTATTAGGGGGCTTAGAGTAGGTGTAATTAGTTTAAAATTGTTGTAATATTTTTCTAATGTTTGTAAATATTTTTTTATTTTTTGTAACTTAGTTCTTTTTTATTTTTTGTACTTTAGTTAGTTTATTTCATTGTATTTATTTGTAGGTATTGTATTTAATTAATTTATTGATAGTGTAGTGTTAGGTTTAATTGTAGATAATTGTAGGTATTTTATTTAATTAATTTATTGATAGTGTAGTGTTAGGTTTAATTGTAACTTAGGTTAGGATTTATTTTACAGGTAATTTTGTAATTATTTTAACTAGGTAACTATTAAATAGTTATTAACTATTTAATAGCTATTGTACCTGGTTAAAATAATTACAAAGTTGCCTGTAAAATAAATATTAATCCTAAAATAGCTACAATATAATTATAATTTATATTGTAGCTATATTAGGGTTTATTTTACAGGTAAGTATTTAGCTTTAAATAGGAATAATTTATTTAATAAGAGTTAATTTATTTTGTTAGCGGTGAGGTCCGGTCGGCAGATTAGGGGTTAATAATTGTAGGTAGGTGGAGGCGACGTTGGGGGGGGGCAGATTAGGGGTTAATAAATATAATATAGGGGTCGGCGGTGTTAGGGGCAGCAGATTAGAGGTACATAGGTATAATGTAGGTTGCGGCAGTGTACGGAGCGGCAGATTAGGGGTTAATAATAAAATGCAGGGGTCAGCGATAGCGGGGGCGGCAGATTAGGGGTTAATAAGTGTAAGGTTAGGGGTGTTTAGACTCGGGGTACATGTTAGAGTGTTAGGTGCAGACTTAGGAAGTGTTTCCCCATAGGAAACAATGGGGCTGCGTTAGGAGCTGAACGCTGCTTTTTTGCAGGTGTTAGGTTTTTTTTCAGCTCAAACTGCCCCATTGTTTTCTATGGGGATATCGTGCACGAGCACATTTTTGAAGCTGGCCGCGTCCGTAAGCACCGCTGGTATCGAGAGTTGCAGTGGCGGTAAATTATGCTCTACGCTCCCTTTTTGGAGCCTAACGCAATGAAAACCCAGCCATTCTGTGAACTCTAAATACCAGCGGTATTTAAAAGGTGCGGCCAAAAAAAAGCCAGCGTTAGCTAGGCGGGTCGTTACCGACAAAACTCTAAATCTAGCTGTAAGTTAGCTACAATGTAACTATTAGTTATATTGTAGCTATCTTAGGGTTTATTTATCGGTAAGTATTTAGTTTTAAATAGGATTAATTTATTTAATTATGTTAAATTAATTTAGTTTAATTTAAATTATATTTAAGTTAGGGGGGGTTAGGGTTAGGTTTAGACTTAGGTTTAGGGGCTAATAAATTTAATATAGTTGCGGCAACGTTGGGGGACAGATTTGGGGTTAATAACTATAATGTAGGTGTCGGCGATGTTGGGGGCAGCAGATTAGGGGTTTATAAGTATAATGTAAGTGGCAGCGGTGTCCAGAGCGACAGATTAGGGGTTAATAATATAATGTAGGTGTCAGCGATAGCGGGGGTGGCAGATTAGGGGTTAATAAGTGTAAGATTAGGGGTGTTTAGACTCGGGGTTCATGTTAGGGTGTTAGGTGCAGACGTAAATTTTCTTTCCCCATAGGAAACAATGGGGCTGCGTTAGGAGCTGAACGCTGCTTTTTTGCAGGTGTTAGTTTTTTTTTCACCCAGCTCAGCCCCATTGTTTGCTATGGGGAAATCGTGCACGAGCACATTTTGTCAGTTTACCGCTACCGCTACCGCAAGCAACGCTGGTATTGAGGTGAGATGTGGAGCTAACTTTTGCTCAACGCTCACTTTTCTGAGGCTAACGCCAGCTTAAAGAAAACTCGTAATACCAGCGTTGTTTAAAGGGAGCTGTAAGAAAAAAAGGAGCGTTAGCACCGCACTGCCTTACCGACAAAACTCGTGATCTAGCTGAAAGTGTTATTCTTCTGTAGATGCTTAAAAATCTTGGTCATGTGAGACAGGTCAATTTGGGAGAATAAATTAATAAAAATGATTCATTAATAGACTACAAGATGAGTGGTATTTAAAGCTCCCGCTCAAGCTCAAACTACGCTCGACTTTTGCATGAGTCGGGTAGATTGCATATTGCAAGTTAAAAGTGAAACATTTTTGCTTGTGCACTAACCCAACGCGCGCAAAGAGACAAAGTTACAATATTGCCACCATGTTAACGTACTCCCCCATAGACTTTAATGGAAACTGAAAAAAACCTAACACCGATACTCCCGCGCGAGCCAAAACCACCAGTTAGCCCACCCCAAAGTCTCACTACACTATTAACCCCTAAACTGACACCTCCACATAGTTAAGTCCTCGCTACACTATTAACTCCTAAACCAACAAACCCCCACTTCACAAACGACCCTGCTACACTATTAACCCTTAACCAACACACCACCACTTTGCAATCTACCTGATACACTATTAACCCCAAAACCGATACCCCCCACATCGCTAAGTCCCTCTACACAATTAACCTCTAAACTGACACACCCCTACATCTCAAAGTACCTCTCAGTAATATTAACTACTAAACCTCCAGAACCCCATCACAAAGTATCCGCTAACCTCTAAACTCCATAACATAACATTAAAAAAAAGCTAACAGTACAATAAAAAAAACTAAGATTACATTAAAAAAACCTAACATTACATTAAGAAAAACAAAATCTAATATTACAGAAAAAAAGCCCCACTTAAAAAAACACCCCACATAAAAAAACAACAACCCTATACTAACACTAAAATAAATACTAAAATAAACTATAGCAATAGTCCTTAGAAGGGAATTGCCCTAAAGGGACTTAGCTCCTTTTCACACAAAAAACCAAGCCCATTCTACAATACAAGTAACCCACCATTAACCTGAAAAGGGCATTTGGTTGGGCGTTGATCTTAGAAGGGCAGTGCACTAAATAGCTTTTGCTGTCCCCCCAAAAAATAAACTATTCTAAAAAAAGCCTATCACTTAACCCCAAAGATGGTACTCACAAAACTTGAATCCAGCTCCTATGTTCTCACCAACTGTGGTGCTCCTCTTCTATCCTTATTCCGCCGGCGGTGGCGGAGGCCTTCTATCTTCTTCCACTTTCATCCATCTTCTTTTCTTCTTAACTTCTCTTCATGTGGCCACCTACCACATACTGAATTTTGAATGCAAGGTACCCCCTTTATATAGGGGTATCCTTGCATTGCTATTGGCTGATTTTCATTTGATTCTCTATCTGAATTAAGAAAGAGAAATGTTGGGTTTCATGTTCCTTTATATTGTAAGTCTTTATCTGACATTACAATTTGAGGTAGACCATGCAGATAAAAAAATCTCCTTAAAAACAAAGTTGCAGTTGTGGAAATGAGATTGCCTGTGAAATATTCAAAGCATCTGAAATCAGTGTTGAAAGCAGTCTCGCCAAGAGGCATTTTACTATACATCTCAGTGGATGACAATGCTCACAATATTTTTAAATCAGCATCACCCCCTACATTGAAGATTTATGTATAAATGATCCCTTTTACACATGTACGAAGAGTAGCCTACAAGAATTAAAAGAAAAAAGAAAATGTATTAATGTAAAGTTTTAATACATTAATTTATTCCTTTTACTTTGAATATAAAAAGAGCAACCCAATAAACCCAGTATGCAGCCCTACACTATTAACCCCCTAGGTGACCTAACCCCCAATTCAACCTAACCCTTCTACACTATGAACCACTTAATGGACATGACCCCCAAGACAACCTAACAAAACTACAGTAAACAAATAATAATAAAAAAACACACACAACAGTAAAACACAACAAAGTAAATAAACCATTAACCAAAACTAAACAACCATAATCACACAAAAAATTAACCTAAGTACACAACAGCAATTACACTACAAATTAGGCTAAGTACACAACCATAATTACACCACAAATTAACCTAAGTACACAACCATAATCATACAACAATTAATCTAAGTACACAACAATAAACAAGTACAAAGAGAACCAAAATACCAAAAAAAAAGCACAAAAACAACACAACATTAAACAAAGCAGAAGTAAACAAAAGTTTAAACTATGTACACCATTGTGTTCTTTCGTTCTTTTAAGTACGAGATCCACCATTGGAAGTTCATTAATTGTTATTATGATGTTATTCTTTTTAATAACTTTACTATAACTTTTATTTATATACTGCAGATTTAAGCCTATATTGGTCAATCTTTTATTTTTAATCTAAATTATAAATTGTAAGCACCTTTCACTTTTTCTCATTCATGATATATTAACATTTGTATATAATTTGAAGATTATTACTATCCTTTTTATATAGTACAGGGAGATAAATGTCAACTTCAAATGTTAATAATTCAGAGCACGTTATTTTAAGATACTTTTATATTTCTTTTATCAAATTTTTCTTTTGGTATGCTTGGATGAAAATGTTCTTTTGGCTGAATAGGCACATATTCCCACAGACACAATCCATAATCTTGTGGAAAACATTCAATGAAGAGTTACGGCTGTTATAGCTGCAAAAGGGAGGGGGGGCATCAACTCTATATATTTGCCCATAGTTCTAAAAATGGGATGCCCAACAAGCTACTGGTATTCGGCGACTACACACAATTCTCTCTTGTTATTGATGTGCTCAACTAGCTGCTTTCAAAATTACATTTTTGCTCTGATATGTATTTAATCCCTTTTTAAACAATAGCACAATACAATACAATGTGTTACTTTTTCACTTGTATGTCCCTTTAAATTATATATATATATATATATATATATATATATGTATGTGTGTGTATGTGTATATATATATATATATATATATATAAATAGAGAGAGAGAGAGAGAGAGAGAGAGAGAGAGACAAAAGAGTGGAAAGCGCTCAAACCCTAATGAATGACACCTGTACTTAGAAATGCAGCTATAACTGACAGACACCGGGGACAGGACTTCCCATGGTGAGAAGGTAGGTACAAACAAAAGGAGACTTTGCCAAGAGCAAAGGAAAATACGGGTAGAACACAATAAAAATGTAATAAAGTGCAATAAAATATAAAAAATATTAACATGTGTTAAAATCTCATATGAAACAGGAGAAGTTAATACATTCATTGATCATAAAGTTCATAGGCAATTCCACCTGTATAAGCAGAGTTCAGAAAAGTCACAGTTCAATGGTGACAGGAGTAGCAATGGTGACAGTAGTATATCACACCCCTGTCCTCCCACTGGTAGTCGATCTGACTTACAGGAAGATTCCGCAATCATATGAGGTAAGATAAGGGCCCTGGGAGTACAGATGGGAAGTTCGGTTAACTGAACCGATTCATGAACCTATTCATTAGTTCACTTTGACACGTGATTTAGAGACGCAGATTCTCCAGTTACAGACGGTCTGATTCACTGCTGATCTGATTACTAAATCATGACTCCTGAGTCACTGTCTGAGTATCTGAGAGTCCAAATCCTCACACGCAGCATTGGCTCTTGATAAATACAACACAGTACAATCAACAGAGTATGCTGTTTTTAACATTTGCATATCCAATGCTTATATCATTAACTTTAGTAAAAGTGACAAAAACAAACAGTAGTAACATTTTAAATAAAGTTATTATTTGAGGGACCAGTTCCTTATCTTTGATGATTGATATCACTGGAGGCATTGAATGGGGTTAATTTAGGGGCAGTTAGGAGTAACAGGGGTTATTAGGGGCAGTTAGGATTAACAGGGGTCCTTAGGGTTAATTTATGGTGAGAATTATTTATGTAAAGGCACAGTAAGGGTTAATGTAAGGTGCATTTAGGGGTAAAGGTTATTTATGTAAAGGCACAGTAAGGGTTAAAGTAAGGTGCATTTAGGGGTAAAGGTTATGTATGTAAAGGCACAGTAAGGGTTAATTTAAAGTACATTTAGGGGTAAAGGTTATTTATGTAAAGGCACAGTAAGGGTTAATTTAATGTGCAGTTAGGGGTAAAGGCAGGGGTCTTTAGGGTTAATTTATGGTGAGGAGTATTTATTGTAAGGAGAAGTAAGGGTTAATTTAATGTGCAGTTAGGGGTAAAGGCAGGAGTTTATTGAAAACTGCTGTGACATGATATTTAAATCAGTGAACTGTTAACTAAATGATTCATTGCAAATGAGTTAGTTAACAGTTCACTGATTCAACAGCACTGGTAATACGATCCTAGAGTGAGGATGTCTCTCAGCTGTTTACACAGCGCCTCTCTTACACCCAAGTTTTTGTTTTCTTTAGTGGACTGAGTAGGGAGATATCAGTCTTATTTAGAGAGGCCAAGAGGGTTAGACCTAGTCCAGACTCTTGTTTTTTGAGGATGTCTGATTCTGCTATGTGATTCATTGCAAAGGAGTTAGCAGAAGCAGGAATCACTCACTCTAGTCTAGGATCATATTACTAGTGCTGCTGCAGACTCAGGAAGTTTACTGTTGCAAATTAATCAGTTCAGTCTGGTAAACTAATTCATACAGTTCACTGAAAAGAACCAGTTCAAAAAAATGATTTGTTCACGAACTGGACATCACTACCTGGGAGAGGAAACGACATCCACATCCGAATGGGATCCCCTTCGGTTGGAGAGCACTCAATCCAGACTGATCCGCTGTACTTGGACATCACTTCTTGCCCACAGTTCAGTATGGCTTATAGAGAGGGATCTGCTTTCACTTCTCAGCATCTCGTGTCGTGGAAATTTGAACCGTGGGTAGGAAGTGACGTTTGAGTACAGCGGATCAGTCTTGATTGAGTGCTCTCTTACCGACTGGGATCCCATTTGGATGTGGATGTCGTAGCCTCTCCCAGGGAGCTTATCTTACCTCATAAGATTGAGGGTTTTTCCTGTAAGTAAGATTGACTACTGGTGGGAGGACAGGGATGTGATATACTACTGTAACCATTGCTACTCCTGTCACCATTGGATTGTGGCTTTTCTGAACTCTGCCTATACAGGTGGAATTGGCTATGAACTTTATGATCAATGAATGTATTAACTTCTCCTGTTTCATATGAGATTTTAATCTGAGACATTTAAACATGTTAATATTTTGTACAATTTATTGCATTTGACGATATATTATATTAGTGTTCTACCCATACTTTCCTTTGCGCTTGACAACTTCTCCTTTTGTTTATATATATATATATATATATATATATATATATATATATATATATATATATATATATATAATTTTGTCTGCACACACACACAAACATTATATATATATATATATATATATATATATATATACAGTATATAGATTGTATTTATATACTTGACAAAGCTAACTGTAAAGTTCAGAATCTGAATTTGAAATAAGGTACAGCAAACCATGTAACTTTAACGAGCTGCTACTAGAGTGCTACTAATACAGTGATTTCAGCTTGCAAATATTAAGGGCTATCCAAATGACATCTTAGTCTTTCTAACATAAAAAAAATATGAGTAGAGAAAAAATAGCTCTTGAATGAAACTGCATTTTTTTTCACTTTACATCCATTAGGACAATTATTAAAAGTGGCTCAAAGACTTTTGGCTGTTCTTTCCCACATTCATGAAATTATAATTAATTGCAACCTACTTCTAAATTCATGTTTAAAAGAGGAAAACACTCTGCTTTTAAGAAAATTATTTTAATTCCTAAAATTAAGCTTAGGCTTTTTCCTCCACTAAATATCACATTTTAAGTAGAATTGTTCTATGAATCAGTATAATTTCTGAAAGGAAATTATACTTTGCATAGCACAAATGTAGTTAAGTTTATTGGTGTTTATAGCAGATAAATACACAAGACCCCTATTCCTTATTGTAGCACCCTCATTGTGTAAGATGTATCTTTAGCAAAAAAATGGTGTGTTCCTCATATATGGCCTCAGCACTCCACTCGCTAACTCTGTTTCCTACTTGGTGACATAAAGGGCCAAGTTTATTATTATTTGAAATCAGCCTCTGAGCTAGTGGAAACCTAAAATTTTCCGAAATATAATTTAGCTTCTAAGTGTGAAAACTCACTTTTAGCTTGGGCCCTATTCGTATTGATCATCAAGAATATTTCTGCTTACACAAATTAGATAAAGAGGTTCATTTTTTTTAGAGCTCATGAGCTCTACTTGCACCTCTATTTTATTGGTTCTTATGGTGAAAAGTATTGGGAAGAGTTAATCTTATACCAAGATGGACGATGATATTTATTTTGAACCCAAAGGACTTTATACTAGATTAAAGAAATGTTGTGTTTTTAAATATGAGAATATCCTCCAAATGTACACAGACAATAGTGTTATCCAGGGAAAATGTGCTAATAAAATATATACACTGAAATGGCAACTGGGATTTTATTTTGAATGGAGCACTGTAAGCATTTTTTTAAAATACTTAATAATGATTTTTTTGTTTAAAGGGACAGTCTACACCAGAATTTTTATTGTTTTAAAAGATAGATGATCCGTTTATTACCTATTTCCCAGTTTTGCATAACCAACACAGTTATATTAATATACTTTTAACCTCTGTGATTACCTTGTATCTAAGCCTCTGCAAACTACCCCCTTATTTCAGTTCTTTTGACAGACTTGCAGTTTAGCCAATTGGTGCCTGCTCCCAGATAACTTCACGTGCACGAGCACAGTGTTATCTATATGAAATACGTGAAAACTGTTAAAATGCATTCTGAAAAGAGGTGGCCTTCAAGGTCTAAGAAATTAGCATATGAACCTCCTAGGTTAAGCTTTCAACTAAGAATACCAAGAGAACAAAGCAAAATTGGTGATAAAAGTAAATTTGAAAATTGTTTAAAATTACATGCTCTATCTGAATCATGAAAGGTTTTTTTGGCCTAGACTGTCCCTTTAAGTCCCAATTGTCCATCAATTAACATCATCCTTTATCCTACAGGGTAAAACATATGTAGAAAAGGGATTAACGTGCAAATTTATGACTTTTGACACCTTTGATATTTGTGGGAACTAATATAATAACTGGGGTAGTAAGCACCCCTACTAGAGCCATGACTGTGGGTACCCGTGAAATATTTTCTAGTCTTTAAATTGGTTACATGCTTTAATTGATTTGCACACATACTTTTCTGGGGTACATAAATAATATTCTTGATTATGGAGCAACAAACTCCTGTTGCCTAGAGGTAGACACATTAGACCAGACCAGCCTGTTCATAATCTAAGAAATTCATAATAAATAAAATATGTTTTAGATAATTTAGTATTCATTTAATTTCAGATAGCAACTCAAATTGTTTTATAATTACTTTACATCTTATTTACTTACTATTTATTAGTAATCCAAAATGACAAAAAGTAATATACATTCGGTTAACTGATTTCCTTAAATTAATCATCATAAACTACAGTATATAGTACAGAGTATATTCTGTGCAAACACATTTATTTAAAAATATATTGCAATTTCTCTAATACTGGATTCATTACACAAAGCAAACATATAAACAAATTACTTTTTACCATAAAACAAAAATTATAGAAATTTAAACATATGTATTTATAAATGTACAATTTGAATAGCTAATATCAGATGGACCATTCTTAATTGAACTTGACAGTATGTTGACAGTTACATGCAGATCTCAAAGCATTATTTAAAATTTAAAGATATTGGATTTATTTAAAGAGATTCATTTTGACAATCACAACACAAGGCAAGTGAGTTGAATGCTGAAATACACCAACTCAAAACAATCAATCAACTATGTCAAGAACAAGAATAATATGTATTTAAAATGACTTTTACTTTATGGACATGCAAATGTTTTTTGAGAACAAATAAAATTAGACACATATCTGAATACATTTCCATAAACAATGACTATACTCTGCATGAATTCATGCCCTCAGCACAGCTCCCCCAAAAATCTGCATATTAAATGTACTGCATTATTATAAATGATTAATCAAGAATACATTATAAATCAGGATCTTCCACTTTAATTCATTTTGACTTCCATTTCTGATTGAGTTTTAATGGTAAGGTTATAGTCATAAAATAAGGTTATATGCATATTAACTTTACAACTTTATAATTCATAATATAGACAGATAATTTAGAGTGGTTTTATCAAATGCATAAATCCATAAACTCCTAACAAGTTCCATAAAAGTTGCCTTAAGTTTTGGGTTGATATTCAGTTTTAAAATGATGCCACAGAACAATATATTAGAGGGATGTATGTTAAAAAGCCAGCCACACGAAATTCATAGTCACCTAGATTACAAGTTTTGCGTTCCGGTTTTAAAGCTGAAAAATGGCAATTTCAGCATAAAAAATGGAACGCAGCAAGCACGAGTCTTGTCAGTATAGCTATATCGCAAGCATTTTAGCCTGTAACGCAACATCAATCTTGCACTCCAATTTTTTTTGCGTATGATTTCCATAGCGCTGGTATTACAGGTTGTGGGGTGAGGCTAAAATGCTTGCGTTCCAGCCTATATCGTTCCGCTATCTGAAAGCAGTAGTTGTATTAACCCCTATTCCGCTGCTCCCCGACATCTTCACCACTATAAAAAAAGTTTTTAACCCCTATTCTGCCGCTCCCCGACATCTCCGCCACTAAATAAAGTTATTAACCCCTAAACCTCTGGCCTCCCACATAACCGCCACTAAATAAACCTATTAACCCTTAAACCGCCAGCCTCCCACATCGCAAAAAAAATAAATTAAACTATTAACCCATAAACCCATAAACAACCCCCTAACTTTAAATTAAAATTACAATATCCCTATCTAAAAAAAATAAAAACTTACCTGTGAAATTAAAAAAACCTAAGTTTAAACTAACGATAAACCTAACAACTATTCTACTATAATTAAAATAACTATCAATTGGGGGGCGGAGCCGACCAGCAGCCAAGATGGTCGTGTGAGGCTTAAGCTCCGTGAGACCAGCAATCAAATAGAGCTAATCTAGGAGTGAAAATCGACTAAAAGCAGACCTAAACCCAAAATATCGGGTACAGAAACTCCGGAGACACTGGGTGATATACCGTACCGCTGATTAAGTAGGCTTTCAACACACATCTTGGAACATGCCGACGACGGAGGCCTAGCTGCATGGCGTTTGCCACCCATCGCAGTAGCAGAGAATAACTACAGCAGCATGTCAGTGCAGCGATTTCACTAACTACCACTCAGACCGCAATGATCACTGCTCAGCTTACCACACGACTGGTTTAAACAGGTACCGATGGGCTCATAACTTTTTAGATGAACTTTATTACTTGCAAGGATAAGCCAGACTCCTTAATACACGCATCGGCCTAATTTATATATTACGTGGTGCTCACAGTGTTAGCGACAGATCAACAAGCACTCACATGCTGTCTTAACCTGATATAACAGCAAATAACTGCATATTACTCATTTGAGATCATTTGAGAGGGGGGTCAATGCCATCATATAATACGCAGTACATGTATTCACAAAATTGAAAAGCCACACGCTATATCACAATTTACTGCGTATACAGCCACAAGTACGCCCATATTGCACCTCAATAAAATATCGGACTCTACATAAGCATAAAACCCCATCATTACATGAATATGACATCAAAACGCACCAAATCGGATAAGCCACCCAGAGGCTCAAATACCCCAACGCACAAATTGCATAATTTTTTTAAAACTGCTGAGATTGCGACTGAGGGGGCAACTGAGGTGGAAGATATCATAAGTGACACTACTGATACTACATCTGATTCTGATAAACAGGCTCCATTAACAAGAGCTGACTTACAAGCATTACCCTCCAAGGAGGATTTCACGTCCCTAATCACACATGTAAGCAAGATCATTAAATCCAGCCTCGCGGAGGTGAAAAAGGACATTAATGAAATTGGTAACAGGATAGAACTCCTGGAAGAAGATGCAGAACAAACCAATAGATTTCTAGACACCCAAGCCAGACAATCAACCCTGCATCAAAATTTAATAGAACAACTGCAAGATCAAGTGGAAGACCTTGATAATAGAGGCCGTCGCCAGAATCTTAGGATAAGAGGCATCCCTGAGACGGTACAGACAGGACACCTTCTCTCATACTTAAATAGACTGTTTAACACTATCTTGGACACAGAAGAAGATATAGAATTTCCCATGGATAGATATCACAGGGCGCTGAGACCTACCCCTAAAGATAAAGCACCACCTCGAGATGTCATTATTAAATTTTCCAGCTTCAGGGATAAAGAAAACATTCTAACAGCGGCCAGGAAAAAACATCCAATCTCATTTGAGGACAATTCCCTCTCAGTCTTTGCTGATCTTAGCCCCATGACCCTGAACAAAAGGAAGGAGGCCAGACATCTAACCTTACATTTGAGAGATTTGGGGATCCCATACAGATGGGGCTTCCCATTTTGTTTGAGAGTGATCAAAGGAAGTGTCACAGCTATCTATAAATCACCTGATGACATGGACTTTTTCTGCTCACAACTGGGCATTTCAAAGCCAAAAATGCCTAGCATATCGAATAAAGGAGAAGAACATGCTGATAACGAAGATGGCCCATCAAAATCACGAGAGTCCGGCTGGAATAAAATAACCAAGAAAAGGAAATCTAAAAATCAGACTTCAGACCTTTTGCAACTCCCAGAATGAACAGTTCATACTTGAGCCTTAGCTGCTCAGTTCAAGGTTAAAGTATTACCGAGTAAATGTCAAAGATGGACATGAATATAAGAATTGCTTATTTATGACTGATAGACCCATCTTTTAATTTGTCCTTAGACTAAACATAGATAGATGCAATGTCAAAGCTACAATTAGAATTGTACCCCCTACTCGAACAACATGATATATTGAATTCTTTGTTAGAGTTAATTTTTAACTTTAAACCCATTTAGGATATTTCAATCCTACAGGTTGCTGAGTCACACTACTGTGTGACGAGAACCCCCCCCCAATGTTATTTTACAGGGACCCCCCTACTACAGGGGACTCCGTGTTTTATCCTTACTGTTCTTTAATTTTAATATTAATCTCAATGTTTTTGACTGTTAACGAATATGTTATCGTTGAATCTAATACTGTCTTTTTATTATTTCAGAGATCCTGTGAGTTTTGTATTGCCGTATCCTTATCTCTCTCCCTAGTCTCATCTTTACTTCTCTCTCCTTATCCAAGGGTGAACAGAACCAAGGTAAACCCTCAGACTGACAATCACAGAAAGAGTACTAATCAACACAATAGGTCTAGAATAGAGAATGATAGTTCGCTCCTTCAACACT
Source organism: Bombina bombina (assembly GCF_027579735.1). Taxonomy (NCBI): domain Eukaryota; kingdom Metazoa; phylum Chordata; class Amphibia; order Anura; family Bombinatoridae; genus Bombina; species Bombina bombina. The sequence continues at coordinate 1,008,282,919 of NC_069500.1, forward strand.
AACTATGGCTGACAACCGAATCAAATTAGTTTCTCAAAATGCCAAGGGACTAAACTCCCCTACAAAAAGGTCAGTCGCCCTATCTAGTTTCAAAAAGATGTTAGGGAGTATTATTTTCATACAAGAGACACATTTTCCTAGGGATAGGATGCCCCAATTCCACAATAGAGAGTTTCCTGTAGGCTATTTTGCATCTCACACGCAGAAAAAAAAATGGAGTGGGAATATTGTTTAGTAGATCAACCCCATTTCAGTTGCAGCATAGAATAGAAGATAACGAGGGTAGATGGATCATACTGGTAGGTCACCTGCATCACCAACTTATCACGCTAGTTAATGTCTACGCGCCGAATAACAATCAACACAAATTCTTCCAGAAACTAACAAACAAAATATTGTCCATACAAAAAGGCGCACTAATAGTGTCTGGCGACTTTAATGTGGCGCTGGAACCGGAATTAGACTGCTCTACAGGGCAGAGCTCAGTTGCCTCATCTTCAATACGTAAAATCAGTGTCAACCTTAGAAAGCTCTCCTTAATTGACGCATGGAGAACAAAACACCCCAGTCAGAAAAATTTTACCTTTTACTCTTACCCACATAAGTCATACTCCCGCATTGACTACATATTCATTGACCAACTTTCCTACAGTTTAGTAACTGATTCAGACATCCAACACATTAGCTGGTCTGACCATGCAGCCATAAGCGTAGATCTAAAAGGGTTGGGTAAACCGCTCTCCCCATATGTGTGGAGGTTAGACAAAACACTTCTTAAAAAACCTTTGATTCTGAACAAAACCACACTAGCTTTACAAGAATTCTTTAGCCTTAACCCTCCACACCTAACCTCCCCTTCTACCAACTGGGAAGCACACAAGGCTGTGATGAGGGGAGAACTTATCAAACATAAATCTATCTTGCGTAAACAATATTTGACGGCATATAATGCCGCAGTAAATACCCTACATAAGATTGAATCTATACATAAAGCAAATCCTCGGGATTACAACATTAGTAAACAATTGCAAACAGCCAGAAATGACTTGAATCACATATTATATAAAGAAGCACAAGATAAAGCATTTTATCTTAAAAAACTGTATTATGCAGAATCAAATAGAACAGGTACCCTCCTGGCGAGAATGCTGCGAACAAAACGAACCAACTCCTATATACATAAGATACAAAATAATGACGGAAACTACTCTCAAGAATCTGTTAAGATAGCTGACACTTTTAAAATGTATTACCAAAACTTATATAACCTTCCTCCCCCGACTTCGATGGACACACCTAATGCAATTACTACATATCTAAACGAAATAGATCTCCCCACAATTCCAACAGAATTATCAAAACAATTGGAAGACCCCATCACTCAGCAAGAAGTGCTGGCGGTGATTAAAAATCTGCCATCTCACAAAAGTCCTGGGCCAGATGGATTTTCCAACGCCTATTATAAACAGTTTAAACATATCCTTGCACCACACCTTACTACCATGTTCCAAGCAATAGATGACGACACAAAGTGGCCTACACACGTCTTGGAGGCACATATATCTGTTCTTCCAAAGCCAGGGAAGGACAACACGAGGGTGGAGAACTATAGACCCATCTCCCTACTTAACACTGACCTTAAAATATACACGAAGGTGTTAGCCAACAGACTGAATTCAGTACTCCCCAAGTTAATACACGTAGACCAATCAGGGTTTGTCCCGGGTCGCGAGGCACGGGATAATACCATCAGAACCCTACACCTCATTGAACATGTGAATAGGACGGGGGAGCCCACAGTTCTTATTTCAACAGATGCTGAAAAAGCGTTTGATCGCTTAGACTGGGGGTTCCTTAAAGCCTGTCTGTTCAGATTTGGTTTTGGCCACAAAATGGTTGAGAGAATTTTTAGTGTCTACAACAGCCCTTCAGCAAGGGTTAGGGTTAACGGTATTCTTTCTAATACTTTCCAAATCCATAACGGTACGAGACAGGGGTGTCCCTTGTCTCCACTCCTGTTCACACTGTCTATAGAGACCCTAGCAGCACACATCAGAAAAAATGACAATATCCAAGGACTCAAAATCGGACCAAACGAATATAAGCTTACACTATATGCTGACGATGTCCTTATATCCATGACTTCACCGGACAAATCCCTACCACACCTACTAGCTGAATTTGTCACATTCGGTAAACTTTCTAATTTTCTAATAAACCCTCAGAAGTCCGAAATCCTCAATATTAATATGGCCAGTGATCTATTTAAGAAGTTGAAAGACTTATGCCCGTATAAACTTCAACATTGTAAGATTAAATATTTGGGTATTGACCTAACACCAAAGTCCAACATGCTCTTTCAACATAACTACATCCCTCTGCTAAATAGGTTAAAAAATGATTTTCGGCTCTGGCAAGACAAACCTTTGTCCTGGTGGGGTAGAATTCAGGCCATCAAAATGACCACGCTCCCACAGATTTTATACATACTCCAAACAGTTCCTATACACCTTAATAAATCGTTCTTATCGCAACTACAGTCAGAAATAAATGCATTTATTTGGGGAAAGGTTAGACCACGGATAAACAAAGCTACCATGCACAGACCTCTAGGTAAAGGGGGTATAGGGGTGCCGAACATAGAAAGATACTACAACGCTGTGACACTCCAACGTGTTTTAAATTGGCACGGTAAAATCGAAAACAAAGCATGGCCCACAATTGATTCCCATCTGTTACAAGCAACATCGTTAGGGGCTCTATGCTGGGTTTCACATCACATAAGACCACAGTTAGCTAGAACCTCCTCACTATATATACATATTTTCGACAGCTGGGATACTTTAAGAGATTCTAAAATAGGCATTTCATCTGGGGTATCGCCTCTTTCACCTATATCATATAACGCAGAATTTCTAGGTGGAATAGAACCTAAAACAAATACCCAAGGCGATCTGGGATATACGATCCCGTTCGTTAAATTGACCATTAACGGTAGATTGAGACATAGACATGAAATGGGGGAGATAGCGGGTGGAAACTACTCTTCATGGCTAAAACATGAGCAATTGCGCCATTTAGTTCACAATTCTAAACACAAGTCAGAATTACTTAGATCCCCTACAAGATTTGAAAAATTATGCTTATTGGAGGTACCTATGTCAGGAACTTTATCTTTAACCAAGCAGATACTAGAGGACACCATAACTAAGGCACTTCCACCTTACACTTTAAGTTGGCAGAGAGAACTGGAGATTTCCATTTCAGAGGAAGATTGGGAGAACATATTCCATAATACCCATAAGTCATCAGCTTCACCAAAGACACTAGAATTGAACCACAAAATACTGACTAGATGGTACATGACCCCTAATCGTTTAAAACATATTTACTCTAGCGCAGACGACAGATGTTGGAGGGGATGTGGCATGAAAGGCAACATGTCTCATATATGGTGGCAATGTGACAGGCTTAGACCACTTTGGACACAGATTGAGAAGGACTTTCAAACAATATTAGGAGACGCTTTTGTACTGTCCCCTTTGACCGCAATTCTAAATTATAAACCAAAAAACATTTGCAAAATTCGATGGAACCTATTGTTGATAGGACTTAATAGCGCCAGGAATTTGATAGCTAGAAATTGGAAATCTTCTCGGATCCCCTCTAGGAATGACTGGATACAAAACACAACTACCTTGCTGTCCCACGAGGAATATGTCTATTATAGAAGGGGAACCCTGACTAGATTTTATGAAATCAAATTTTATTGGGACTCTTTCTTAGGTACTACAGATAAATGACTCACACACAATAGATGTTTCCAGTAAGGAGTCCTTTTCTTCCTACCACCCTTGGTTCTCACTCTCTTCCAATATATATCATCCTCCTCTATCCCCTTCCATCGCATTTTCCCCTTCTATTTCTTCTTACTCTGCTTTATATAAATTTCATAACTTTGGTTTACTCTACGGCAAATACTTGAGACAATTGTATGATTATATATATCAAGACAGTGATGTTAATGAATGCCTTTTTCTTTTTGCTCTTTGTTTCTGTTTTTGTTTTTCTTTTTTGTTTTTGTTTTTGTTTAGGGTTTTTTCTTTTCCTCCTGTTACGATGTGTTTTGACGGTATGACTTGTAATACCGATATGTTGGTTTGGACACTGAAAAATGGCTATACCCTTGTTTGTGTAATAGGGCCATGATTGTTTTCAGTTCAAACTAAGATGGATATGTAGCCCTACATATTGTTCTAAAGTAACATGTCGTATATATATTTATGTTTCCAAAATTTTACCTACCGTTGTATGTTTTGAAAACCTCAATAAAAATTATTATTAAAAAAAAAAAAAAAATAACTATCAATTACATAAACTAAATTACACATTAAAAAAAACTAACACTACTAAAAAAATAATTCTAAAATCACAAAAAATAACATGCACTAAATTACGAAAAATAAACAAAATTATCCAAAATAAAAACAATTACACCTAATCTAATAGCCCTATAAAAATAAAAAGCCCCCCAAATAAAAAAAACCCTAACCTACAATAAACTACCAATAGCCCTTAAAAGGGCCTTTTGTAGGGCATTGCCCTAAAGAAATTAGCTATTTTACCTGTAAAAAATACAAATACCCCTCCAAAAGTAAGACCCACCACACAAACAACCCCCCAAAATAAAAAACCTATCTCTAACATAAACCTAAGCTACCTATTGCCCAGAAAAGGGCATTTGTATGGGCATTGCCCTTAAAAGGGCATTTAGCTCTTTTGCATTATCCTGAAAAGGGTATTTAGCGCTTTTAAGAAAGCCCAAACCCTAATCTAATAAAAAACTCACTGAAAAAAAGTTAAAAAAACCTAACACTAACCTCCGATCATACACTTACAGTTTTTCATCCATCCAGGCGGCTTCTTTTATCTTCATCCAGACGGCATCTTCTATCTTCATCCCATGGCATCTTCTGTCTTCATCCCGGTGGCACGGAGCGGGTCCATCCTTGAAGACATCCGGTGTGGTGGTCCTCTTCATACGGTCACCGCTGTACACTGAATCTTCAATGCAAGGGATCCTTTTCAAAATGACGTCCCTTGCATACCTATTGGCTGATTTGATTTTTGAAATTCAAATCAGCCAATAGGATGAGAGCTACTGAAATTATATTGGCTGATTTGAATAGCCAATAGAATTTCAGTAGCTCTCATCCTATTGGCTGATTTGAATTTCAAAAATCAAATTAGCCAATAGGATTGCAAGGGACACTATTTTGAAAAGGCTCCCTTGCATTGTAGATTCAGTGTACACCAGTGACCGTATGAAGAGGACGCTCCGCGCCTGATGTCTTCAAGGATAGACCCACTTCGCACCACCGGGATAAAGATAGAAGACACCGCTGGGATGAAGATAGAAGATCCGCCTGGATGAAGATAGAGATGCCGCCTGGATGGATGAAGACCTCGCCGCCTGGATGAAGACTTCTCGCCACCTGGATGTCTGGACTTTGAAAACTGTAAGTGGATCTTCGGGGGTTAGTGTTAGTTTTTTTTTAACTTTTTTTGGGTGTTTTTTTTAGATTAGGGTTTGGGCTTTCTTAAAAAAGCTAAATGTCCTTTTTCAGGGCAATGCAAAAGAGCTAAATTCCCTTTTAAGGGCAATGCCCATACAAATGCCCTTTTCAGGGCAATGGGTAGCTTAGTTTTTTGTTAGAGTTAGGTTTTTTATTTTGTGGGGTTGGTTGGGTGGTGGGTTTTACTGTTGGGGGAGTATTTGTATTTTTTTAAGGGGAAAATAGCTGGTTTCTTTAGAGCAATGTCCTACAAAAGGCCCTTTTAAAGGATATTGCTAGTTTATTGTAAGCTAGGTTTTTTTATTTTTGGGGGGGGGGCTTTTATTTTTATAGGGCTATTAGATTATCTGTAATTGCTTTTATTTTGGATACTTTCATTTGTCATTTTTCGTAATTTAGTGTTTGTTATTTTTTGTAATTTAGTATTTTTTTGTCATTTTAGAATTTTTTTTTTTTAGTAGTGTTAGTTTTTTTTTAATGTGTAATTTAGTTTATTTAATTGATAGTTATTTTAATTTTAGTCTAATAGTTGTTAGGTTAATTGTTAGTTTAAACTTAGTTTTTTAAAATTTCAAAGGTAAGTTTTTGCTTATTTTAAGATAGGGATATTGTAATTTTAATTTAAAGTTAGGGGGTTGTTAGGTTTAGGGGTTAATAGTTTAATTTAGTCCTTTGTGATGTGGAGGGCTGGTGGTTTGGGGGTTAATAGGTTTATTTAGTGGCGGTGATGTGGGAGGCCAGAGGCTTAGGGGTTAATAACTTTATTTAGTGGCGGCGAAGTCGGGGAGCGGCGGAATAAGGGTTAATATCTTTATTATAGTGGCAGCGATGTTGGGGTGCAGGGGTATAGGGGTTAATAACTTTATTATAGTGGCGATGATATCGGGAGCGGCATATTAGGGGTTAATAAGTTTATTTTGGTGTCAGCGGTGTCAGGGGCAACAGATTAGGGGTTAATTACTTTATGTAGGTGTTGGCAATGTCGGGGGCAGCAGATTAGGGGTGTTTAGATGTGGGGTTTATGTCAAGGTGTTAGGTTTTACCGTAATCAATGTGGTTGCATTACGGCGATCGCCATTCCGCGCTTCAGGTGTTAGTTTTTTTTTCTAACACGTTCTACCCATTGATGTCTATGGGGAAAGCGTGCACAAGCACGTCAAAGCAACCTTTGGATTTTGTGCGGTATGGAGCTCACCGCCACCATATCGCACACACAAGGCGGCTTTTCAAAAACTTGTAATGGCAGTGCTATGGAGGGTGAAATAATGCAACTTATGTTGCATTCGTTTCGCACCCTCTATAGCGCAAAACTTGTAATCTAGGTGACTGAGGCAATGTCCTGATATTATGGCAACTGAATTCTAAATGATGTTATGAAGACATGTTTAGATTGGTAGTTGTGCAGTTTATACTATGATAAAATAGAGCACATAAGAGCTTTTTATATGTGCCAATTCCAGTTTATTTGCCTCCCACTGATTTTTGGTTCTTCAACTTCATTTGAAATTGAACTTTTAGGGGCTTATATAGAACTTTTCAGAAGTGTATAGATTTATGCATTTTCTGAAACTACATTAAAAAGCTTACAGTTATTGATTGGTGGAGGGATATTCTCTTTTTTATGTATGTCCTATTCTCAGTTCAGTTGTTTTGCCTCCTCCCTGGGGGGATGATTTCTTAAACATATTTGTAAATGGGGCATGTTATTCTATTATTGCATTTCAATATTTAGTGTAATTATTTTATTTATTATTATAATTTTTATATATGTTGCAATTTAATGCATTTTTCGAACGTCTATGGTTTTCAAATATATAATTGTTTTCATTAGAGTGCTGTTAATATTCTACCTTTCTATTTTATGTTTTATATGACAAATCAAAGGCTGCTTATGTGTGTGATGTTATTTAAAACTTAAAATAGCAAAATAAATGCTCAAGCTTCCAGATAGTACTGCAGAGAGACCACCTATAACAGGTTCAAAGCTCCATAAAGTCAGTTTTTTAATCATGTGTGTGGGCTCATGCTATAATGTCCTTAAAGGGACACAAAACCCACATTTTTTTATTTTATGATTCAGTTATAGAATATATATTTTTTTTAAATTCCAATTTACTTTAATTATCGAATTTGCTTTATTCTCATGTTATTCTTTTTTGAAGAGATATCTAGATAGATAGCGTGCACATGTCTGGAGCACTTAATGACACAAAATAATGCTGCCATCTAGTGCTCTTGCTAATGTATAACAGTGTTGCAAAGCTGCTGCCATATATTTCTGCAGACACATGCATGGTCCTGAGCTTACCTCCATGCTTTTCAACAAAGGATAACAAGAAAATGAATACAATTTGATAATAGAAATACATTGGACAGTTGTTTAAAATTGTATGCTTTATCTGAATTATGAAAGGAAAAATATAGGGTTTTATGTCACTTTAACATAACTCAAATCAGTTGAATAATTACAAGATTTCCTTACACCTTCCAATATCTAAAACAGGTCAGGGAATTGCATACTGTAATGAGAGAAAATTCCATAAAAAATGAACAATTTGCTTGGCATAAATGCGATGATTTGAATTTTGGGACATCAAAAATGAGTAAAATGGTTTATCTTAGTTTAGCAGTCAAAGGCCTAGTTTCCATTGCTGTTTCAAATTGTGTGAACTGGAGGTAACAACAAGTACCTCCTTTGAAGTAAACGGAGATGTGTTACCGCTAGTTTACAACAGCGATAAAATCTAGGCCATAGCTTTGAGATTATGTAATAACAATAAAGTCCTTCAAAAATGAAAATGACCTAGTAAATATTGTGTATATGCTGAAATGCTAAATACAAAATGTTGAAAGTACAGGAAGATGTATTTACAATGTGCTATATCTAACTAATACATTATTGCCTTGCATTACTCTGTAGCAACCTCATTATATTTAGAGCACTTTTTTGTGTGAATTGGGATTATCTTTCTTTCTTAACCCTTTGAGTGCTAAGCACTTTCCCACCTGGGTGCTAAGCTTTTTTTAATGTTTTTTTTTTTTATTTTTTTGAACAATTTTTTTTAAACTTTTTTTTTTTTTTTTTTTCAGACCCCAAAGACTTACACCACTGGAAAGGTTAGGGGATTACCTTTCCAATGGTGGGTCTTGGGGGTCTGTAGCGGCTCAGATGCCTGAGATACAGGCTTCTAAGCAGCATGCCCCCTGCTCCTATACTTAACATTGTTAAGTATAAATAAAGTTGCGCTGTGACGTCATCAGGACTCATCACGTTATTGCGTGTGATGTCACCACGCAAAACGGGAAGCCCCGGCGATGCCTCTCACTCTACAGGCACGATCGCCGGGATAGGAGCAGTAAGGAGCCCCCAGATCTCCCTCAAGGTGGGAGAGTGCTAGTGATGGCTCTGAGCTGTCATTAGCACCAGATTGGGAAACTCTGTGACGGCTCAGAGCCGTCATTAGCACTCAAAGGGTTAAAGGGATGTGCAACTCAATGTTTTATTTTGTGCTTCAGATATAGCATACCACTTCAAACAACTTTCCAATTAACTTATACTTTCAAATGAGCTTAATTATTTTTATATCCTTTGTAGAAGAAGTAGCAATGCACTACTAGGAGCTAGCTGCACACATAGGGTTAGCCAATGACAAGAAGCATATATGTGAAGCCACCAATCAACAGCTATCACCCAGTAGAGTACTGCAGCTCCTTAGCCTAACTAGGTATGTTTTTTTTTTTTAATAAATACATTTTTTATTGAGGTTGTGCAAAATGTTACATACAGAATCGCCAAAATATAATAATAACATTGTGGTAAGACATACATTCTTAACGTATAAACATAGTGTGAGTCGATAATTACTCTAGGCATACATTCTGGAAACCTTTGACACAGAGAAAACACTACGCCCGTATAGTATATAGTTTAGACTATTATTCCAACTGTCTGTGTGAGGATGTAGCAATCTACTCCATGAAACTAGTAAGTAGGACTAACAGTCTAGAATAAATTGGGCTAGAATGTCTAAAAAAAATATGTATAGATAATTATAGATTTTAAATTAAATGAAGAATATAAATAGTCCCCGCATTGCAGTGGAAAAACAAACATTAGAGTAACAATACAAAAAAAAGATTGGAGCAAGGGGGAGTTGGCGTTATGGTTTTGGGGAAGGGAGGTTCAGCGGGCGAGAGCCGCTCTAAGTGAGGAAAAAAGGGGGGCGAATAGGAATGGGAGGGCGGAGCCAGCTAAAATGTCATACAAGTGAATACTTTTGGGCCTCTGAATTTTTGAGTATAAAAATGATAGTATATTGTTGTAACCTTTATGAAGCTGTTTTGTAAGTCTACGGAGAAAAGGTTAGTTGCATATGTTCAGCCTGTTGCATCTTGAGCAGATCTTATGCTATAACATTGTTACAAGTTGGAACCTCAGTCTCTATTAGAAAACACTAGCAAGGGTTATATAAACTGAGATCAAGTAGACTATCTCACATCAGTTAATTAGCTACCACTGTGAAAAATGTCCTGAACCTAGATATGTACATGTCAGACTATCATTACTGGTTAGTAGCATGAGTGATTGAGAGTGTAGAAAAATATTGCGGCGGGTTATACTCCTCAAACTGGGAAGCAGTATGTAGGAATGTTCTCGTGTATAGACCTGTGGTAAAAGAGAGACTCAAAGCGGAGTATAGCTTATGAAAATGGGTGACTGACACGTAGGGCATTTAAGAAAGAGGTATACTTTAAAGTATAATAAGCCCATTACTCAGATGGGATAAGTAAATTTTGTACCTAATATATATATATATATATATATATATATATATAAATCTGCCAAAAAACCCTATCTGGGAATATTCACTCTCAAGAGTAATATTGTTTAGGCACTATCATATGGGGAAGCAGACGCTCATGACCCCTCCAAAAGTTGCATAAACATATAAAGGGATAAACAACATGAACCTATCAATAGTCCCCACCCATAAACCAATAGGAGGTGCTATATACCTATGAATTTTAAATAATATTAATGTTCGGAGCAATATTTCTAAAAGAATTGTAGAAGAAAACATATGAGGTAACTAAACAAAGTAAAAAGCTGAACATCCTTAAGAAGACATAAATAACGAACGTATAGATATATACTAACTATGACATTATCGCTTTTCATGTCTAAACAGTGATGTAATACCTCAATAAACTCCTGCGTAACTCTATAAAACTGTACTCTAGTTAACATGCATAACCATCTCAGACCTTGAAGCGTATAACAGTAATGCTTGTGAAACTATTATTATGACTTAGTACAACATAGCCACAGACCAGCTGTAGTTATGTATTTGGGCTAAGAGACGCAGATTACTATTCCATCCCTGTTCGATGGGTTCTTAGGATCAATGCTGGTCTTTGTGTCTTGAAGGGGGTATTCTTATGTGTGGGCCTATAGAGGTTTTAAGTTGTATATAATATTCTCCTATGCCCTGCTTAACATGAGTTATGGTACATATTTAACCCTAGAGTTAGACCAAATTACTCTTCCATGGATAAATATACTAAATCTTAGTGTAGGTTAAGATCATATTAGCAATGACGGCTTGTTTATGTTCTATGTTTAGAAATAGCGTTCAGGATTTGCAAGAATATAAAGGTATCAAGTCTGGAGGGTATTGTAACCCAATTCTCAGGCATAGATTAATCAGGACTAGGAGGTTAGTCGCTTATCTGTATCTAGTAGTTTAGTATTAAATTTAAACAGAGCTGAGTATGTGAAGCTATATAGACCTAAGGAAGTATACACTTCAAAATATATCTAAAGTATCTCTACCAGTGTGAGACCACAATATTTGAGCAGTGTAAGTGCAAGTACAATATGACATGATATGACGCCTGTGGTCTATTACACAGAGTTACTGGGTATAACCTCACTATAATCAATTCCATTGGCACAAAAAGGGGCAAAATGTCTGAGGTAAGATGTAAGCTCAAGGTTGAGACACAAGGAAGACTTAAATTTAGCATAATCCTTATACCCACGTAACAGACTAGTGGGCACATGAACCTTTGGGATGAGCTATATGTAACTGAACATGTTACAATTATAATATAACCTCTACATCCCCCAGTAGTAACAGGGAGGTACAAAGGACCTATAGATAGCATTAATAACATAACAGTGATCCCAACCTAGTATCTATAACCTGGCAAAGAACACTTATCAATAGTAGTCAGGCTATCTAAAAAGGCTATCTAAAAAAAACAGGCCCATTATTAAAAAAGGAAAGAGAAAAGGGTTCACATATAAACAGTCAGTGCATGTCAGGGTGCCAGGAATCAGAGACGAGAAGTGCAAAAATAATCACACCTTTATTAATAGCAAAAAAATAATAAAAAGTCCACAAGTCAAATAACAAGCCAGGAATCAAAACCAGAGCTGCAAGTCAGACGAGCAGAGTCAGGAGCCAAAGCAAATAGTCAGACGAGCCGGAATCAGGAACAAGGAAAACAGCAGAGTCAGGAACAAGCCAGGGATCAGGAACCAGGAAGGATGTCAGGCAGCCAGGTAATAACTCTCACAAACAGGTCTGAGACAACACAAAGGCAAAACATACTGAACAGAGGCCCTTTAAATAATAAGTGATGACATCACAATTCTGAGACTGCATCCTGACTCACATGGATGATGCACACCAGTCTGGCCATAAAAGGAAGTGCAGGAATTGAGCAGCATCCCCCACAATGCACCATAGTCAGGAAGAGAGGTGAGTAAAATGGCTGCCAGCAGCACATGGCAAACACAACAGGGAAAAAACCCTGACAGTACCCTCCCCTCAATGACCCCTCCCCCGCGGGAGGACAAAAGGCTTATTGGGGAAATGGGCATGAAAGGACCGTAGCCTCTCCAGTGAACCAAATACTGTACACGGCCCCTGGACATACAAGAGTCAATAATGCTGCTGACCTCATACTCCTCATGGTTGTCAACAAAGATAGGACAGGAACGAGGCAACACAGTGGTAAACCGATTACAAACCAATGGTTTCAAGAGGGAGACATGAAAAACATTGGAGATGCGCATAGCAGGAGGAAGGTCAAGAGCGTAGGCCACAGGATTAACTCGTCAGAGTATTCGAAAAGGACCAACATAATGTGGAGCCAATTTATTGGAAGGAACACGAAGGTTCAAGTTGCGGGAGGACAGCCAAACTCTCTCACCAACCTGGTAGGAAGGTGCGGGCAGACTCCTACGATCAGCCTGGAACTTTTGTCGCTGCATAGAATGATGAAAGCAATCCTGAATCTGCACCCATGTGGAACGGAGTTGCCGGAGATGCTCCTCCAAAGCCGGAATACCCTAACACATGAATGAATTGGGCAACAAAGATGGTTGAAACCCATAATTCGCCACGAACGGGGATATCTTGGAGGAAGCATTAATAGCACTATTATGAGCAAACTCTGCCCAAGGTAACAGTTCAGACCAATTATTGTGGTGATCTAAGACATAGCAACGGAGGAACTGTTCCAGAGCTTGATTAGACCGTTCCACAGCCCCATTGGATTGAGGGTGATATGCCGAGGAGAAGTAAAGCTGGATCCCCATTTGAGCACAAAAGGAATGCCAAAATCTGGAGACAAACTGGCTACCCTGGTCCGACACTATCTCCTTGGGTAACCCATGTAAACGGAAGACCTCCCAGGCAAAAATTGAAGCAAGCTCCTGAGCGGTAGGCAGCTTCATCAAGTAAATGCAATGTGACATTTTAGAAAAACGGTCAACCATCATAAGGATAACAGTATTGCCATTGGAAACAGGAAGCTTGACAATGAAGTCCATGGAAAGATGTGTCCAAGGATGCTCACCATTAGCAATAGGTTGAAGAAGACCCACAGGAAGACGTCGAGGAGTATTATTCTGTGCACAAACTGAGCAGGAGGCAACATACGCAGCAACATCAGAACAAAGACCTGGCCACCAGAATTGTCGAGTGACAGATCAAATCATTTGGTTCTTGCCTGGGTGACCTGCGGCTTTAGGATAGTGGTAAGTGTGCAAAAGTTTAGTTCAAAGATTCTCAGGAACAAAACACATACCACTAGGTTTCTCAGGAGGTGCATTGGTTTGTGCAGCCAGGATCTCCTCCCCCAAGGGAGAAGTCAAATTAGTACGTATGGTAGCCAAAATATGGTCAGGAGGTATAACAGGAGTAGGTAAAGACTCCTCCTTGGACAGAGGTGAAAATTGTCGAGAGAGGGCATCAGCCCTAACATTCTTACTACCAGGCAGGTAGGAGACCACATAATTAAACCAAGACAAAAATAGCACCCATCTGGCCTGTCGGGGCGACAAACGTATTGCTTCAGAAAGATAAGTTAAATTCTTGTGGTCAGTAAGAATGAGCACTGGCACGCTAGTACCCTTGAGAAGATGCCTCCATTCCTTAAGTGCCAAAATTATGGCCAGTAATTCCCTGTCGCCAATTTCATAATTGCACTCCACTGGAGACAATTTCTTAGAGAAGAAACCACATGGATGCAAGGAACCGTCAGGCGTAGGACGTTGAGAAAAGAGGGCACCTACTCTAGTCTCAGACGCATCAACCTCAAGAATGAAAGGCAGGACAGGGTTAGGATGAGCCAGAACTGGTGCGGCAGCAATGGCAGTCTTAAGACTATCAAAGGCCTTAATGGCAGTAGGTGACCAATGGAGTGGATCATTCTCTTTACGAGTCATGTCTGTGATAGGTTTGACCAAGGAAGAAAAGTTTTTAATAAACTTTCTATAGTAATTGGCGAACCCCAAAAAACGTTGAATAGACCAAAGACCAACTGGGCGAGGCCACTGTAGAACTGCAGATAACTTGTCAGGATCCATGGAGAACCCTGCAATGGAGATAACATAACCTAGGAAGGTTACTTGAGTCTGATGGAACTCACATTTCTCGAGTTTACAAAACAGGTCGTTCTCACGTAGTCTCTGAAGAACCCGTGTAACATCAGAACGATGAGCCTCAAGTGTATGAGGATGTCGTCTAAGTACACCACAACACACTGTTGCAACATATCTCGTAGGACATCATTAATAAATTCCTGAAAAACAGCAGGAGCATTACATAAGCCAAAGGGCATTACAAGATACTCATAATGCCCGCTCCTGGTGTTAAATGCTGTTTTCCATTCGTGGCCCTCCTTAATCCTAATGAGATTGTACACTCCTCTCAAATCAAGTTTAGTAAAGATCGTAGCTCCCTTGAGGCGGTCAAAGAGTTCCGTAATAAGTGGAATAGGGTAAGCATTCTTAATGGTAAGACGATTAAGACCCCTATAATTGATACATGGTCTTAACTCGCCACCCTTTTTCTTCACAAAGAAGAAGCCAGCCCCTGCAGGAGAGCAGGATTTGTGGATTTGTGGATGATCCCCCGCGACAGATCATCGGCAACATACTCCTCCATAGCACAATTCTCTGCAACAGACAGAGGGTACACCCGGCCCCGAGGAGGAATGGCTCCGGGTTGCAGGTCTATGGCACAATCGTAAGACCGGTGAGGAGGCAACGTACCGGCACGCACCTTGTCAAACACGTCTAGGAACTCTCTGTACTCCTCTGGCAATTGAGAAACTGAAGAAGTGCACAAGACATTAACTGGTTTCCGAAGACAAGTGGAAATACATTGCGGGGACCACAACAAAATTTTGGACCTGCGCCAGTCGAGACTGGGATTGTGCTTTTGGAGCCAGGGATAACCCAGAACAACCGGAAAATGCGGAGGGTTTATTACCTGGAACTGGAGGGTTTCAAAATGGAGAGCCCTAACAGCCTTGGACAACGGAGTAGTTTCGTGAGTAACGAGTGTGGGCTGAAGGGGCCTGCCATCAATGGCCTCAATAGCAAGTGGAACGGACCAAGACAAAACAGGAATGGAGTGCTTTGTTTCAAAAGCACTGTCAATGAAATAACCCCCAGCACCGGAGTCAACAAGAGCCTGGGTGACTGTGGAGGAGTCCACCCAGGAAAGGACAACCGTGACCAAAGGTTTCTCCTTAAACAGTTCCGGGGACAAGGATTAACCACCCAAGGTCTGCCCCCGACAGGACCTTAGGTGTGAGCGTTTCCCGGCCGTGTAGGACAAGACTTCAAAAGGTGGCCCTGTAACCCACAATAGAGACAGAGCCCCTCCCTCCTCCTAAAGGCCCTCTCCACCGTGGAGAGACGCGTGAATCCCAGCTGCATCGGCTCAGCAGTACCTGGTGACTCGGGACCAGGAGGCATGGGAGGAGAGGGAGAGGGAGGCATAGGTGGGAATGAACACGTAGGAGACAACGGAACAGGAGGCTTCCGCAAGCGCTCCTTGAAAGAGGGCCTCTCTCTGAGTCTGATGTCAATTAGGATAAAAAAAGACACCAATGCCTCGAGATCCTCTGGTAAATCTCTGGCAGCAACTTTGTCTTTAATCACATCAGAGAGCCCATGAAAGAAGGTGGCAACAAGGGCTTCATTATTCCAACCTACCTCTGCGGCAAGCATATGGAACTCAATAGCATACTGAGCAACAGATCTTGTACCTTGCTGAATAGACATGAGTCGTTTAGCAGCAGAGGAGGAGCGAGCCAGAATATCAAATACCCTTCGAAAGGAGGCCACAAATTCAGGGTATTTGAAATCACAGGTTTATTAGTCTTCCACAAGGGATTAGCCCAGGCAAGATCTGTGTCAGAGAGTAACGAGATGAGAAATCCCACCTTAGCTCTGTCAGAGGGAAACACCTGAGGTAACATCTCAAAGTAAATGCCCACCTGGTTCAAAAACCCTCTGCACTGAATATGGTCACCTCCATATCGCTGAGTTAGAGGTGCAGAATCGGAAATGCTCCTGGTAGGCATAGGTGCAGCAGCGGAAACAGGAGCAGCCATAACTTGCGGGACACTTTGGTCCAAATGTGCAGTGCGAGTCAGCAGGGTTTGCAGGGCAAGTGCAAATTGATCCAAGCGGTGATCCTATACATCCATTCTGGAAATGAGAGCAGGTAAAGGTGAATTATTAGCACCATCAGGATTCATGGCCTTTGCATAATGTCAGGGTGCCAGGAATCAGACTGAGACGGGAAGTGCAAAAATAATCACACCTTTATTATTAGCAAAAAATAATAAAAAGTCCAAAAGTCAAATAACAAGCCAGGAGACAACAACAAGTCTGAGACAACGCAAAGGCAAAGCATACTGAACAGAGGCCCTTTAAATAATAAGTGATGACATCACAATTCTGAGACTGCATCCTGTCTCACATGGATGATGCACACCAGTCTGGCCATAAAAGGAAGTGCAGGAATTGAGCAGCATCCCCCACAATGCACCATAGTCAGGAAGAGAGGTGAGTAAAATGACTGCCAGCAGAACATGGCAAACACAACAGGGAAAAAACCCTAACAGTGCATGAATCATACTAGGTGTTTATTAGTAGCTTGCTGGATCCGGTCAGCAGTGAGCTTCTTGTTTCGTCAGCTCAGGATAGTCTGTGGATCAAGCAGTTGTAGGGAAACCTCCCTGGATCCCATGTCGACCTTCCCGGTACAGGCAAGTAAGAATAAGTCCACTTAGCTATCTTCGTGGAGGTTTTTGCAAGCATGATTTGGGATCGTTCACTGTGTGCCTGATGAGTGGTAGCTTTGGTGGGCGTGTGGTGTGTGTTGCGCCAACTCTTGAAAAAGTGAATAGCTGTTCGCGCTGCAGCTCCTGCTTTGGTAGGCTTGCTTTTTGCTACTATGCCCAACTTATATCCAGCATGCCCGATGGTTTCAATGGGGTTACTTGCAGTAGTGCCAGAAGTGAGCTGCTGGCTCATAATTGAGCCGCCAGTGGAGTGATGGTAGTTTGCATCCATAAGACAAATCGATCCTCCATCTAAGCTGGTGTTTCCCTTAATGTGAGGCACATCTCCTGCTGCAGGAATAGGCTGTATAGCCCCCTTTCAGCGATCTCCACATTCAGGAGTGATCTCTTGGAGCTGGGCTGAATAATCATGGCGTGCCGATGAGGCTGTAAAAGTGGCATCCAGTGTACGGGAGATGCCAGAACGTACTGCCCTCAAATACCCTAACTCCACTATCATACTTGGTATTTGGCAGAGGTCTGTTGTTGGTCTCCGATACCTGAATTTTTGTGTAGATCTATCCGAAGGAGTCTCAGTAGGTTCCTGAGCCATGAGTGCTTGTGCGGCATAGCTCCCACCGCTCATTAGAGGTTCAGCACCCCCGGTCTTCTGTCTTGGCGGCAAAGTTAGAGAAGCTACCATCACTAATAGGTCCTCAGTCAGACTCTGAAAATTACTCTCCAAAAGTTGTTGAGTGCGTTGCTCCCAAGCTTGTAGGGCTTCCATACTGGCCATATCCGTTAAGAGTAGATAGTGTTCAGCAGCTCCACGTGGCATAACTGAAGAGTATATTAGTGAAATTACCCCATTATGGTATATCTTTAGTTTCTTTCAGCGTGTGATAGATGGTGTTCAAATGTTAAGGGAACTATATTATTATACAGTTCAAATGTCAAATATTCCAACATTTCCCACTCTTAATTCCAATCCACGACTAAACACATATCTGAATTGGTAAAGCATCCCATTATTTTTACATTTATCTAAATCTTGAAAACCTATTTGACCTGCCTTAAATTGCATAGCTTTGTATGTATACCTGATCCAAATGTATAAAAACCAAATGTATCTAGAGAGTCAACTAATGCAGTCAGCCATGAATCTGACAGCTTTGTACGTTTTAGAAAAGAAAGATATCAGCTAGATTCAGGACAAATATTAGGAGCGCTCAAAGGCTAAAGGTTTGCAGAAAAAAGCCGCCATAGGTATTTTTATAAAAATATGTGTGGAATATAGATATATCTTACTATGTAAGAACTCCTGGATAACCAAAAGAGTCAATAAGCAAGTTTTAACTAAACCTCACATTCAGGTAAAATACCCAGCATAAAAAAACTATTACGAAGATGGATTGTAATATATGTACAATATAAAAATCGGATGTCTCCTATATAGTAACTGAAACAAATATAAAATCAATAAATCTAGATTATTGCCACCACTTAATTGTAGAAACAAATATGGCACGATTGCCAAAAAGAAGTAACAAAGTTCCAGGCAGTTAAAACAATTTGGATCCACAGCTGAATATTTGTTATATTAGCAGTCCTAGAGCAGATAGGTACATATTACCTTACTTCTTTGGGATGATGTTCGGCATGGGAAACAACCAAACTTACAGGCTGCTGTACCTCCGTGGAGATTCGAGTCTCCGACCATTGTGGTCGCATGTGCAGGATCTGTCCTATTGGCTGGTGTCAATTTTTTTAAAAACTTTCCAGCTGTTTTATCTGTATGCTCCTGATGTGATGAGACAACAGAGAGAAGTTGTTTAAAACTGTATGCGCTGTATGAATCATAAAAAAAAATAAAAAATAGGTTTTATGTTCCTTTAATCAATATTGTTGAAACAACAATTCTTTTGAACTACATTCAAGCAATATATATGTAAGAATAACAGTATCTAATTTATTATTATCAAAAGAAATGTTGCACTCTCAGGTGTGGAAAAGTGAAATAACCTTTGTTAGGTAGACAGCAACGTTTTGGGGCACCTGCCCTTTGTCAAGCTAAAAACACAATCCACAAACAGACAATATATAGCAATTCTATTAAAACAAGGACCAATGAGAACACATATCATAGGCGGGGTTACAAAAAAAACATGTGAACTAAGAGAAACAACATATTAACCCTTTTGATGCCCTTTTAGAGTGTCCCAGAGGACCAAGATTAAAGAAAATCTAAAAAGGAAGCACATAGTATGGCCACTATTTATATACCACAACCATATCAGAAATATAAATACACATATAATTTACAATTATAATTTAAATAGTATGAATTTAAACCCATTGTGTATATGCAATAAGTCTACAAGATAGGATTAAGATCAAACTCCCTATTCATACCTTTGGGGTATAGTGTGTCCAATTTCCATATTCATTTGGCCTCCTTATAAAGGAGGTCCCTCTGTCTATCTCCCCCCATAGGTTTTCTCTTAGCTTGGTCTAACACCATAAAACACAGTTGTCTCACCTTATGACCCATTTGTAAGAAATGTGCCAGTATTGGTAGATCTTTTGTCCCTGAATTTCTGATATTAGATTTATGTTGACCAATACGGTCCCTTACTCTTTGGGTGGTTTCACCTATGTATAAAATCCCACATGGACACTTAAGAGCATACACCACATAGGATGAATTACAAGTATAGTAATCAGGTATTTTAAATTTACAGCCTGGGTAAGGGTAGCAGATCTCTCCACCCTTCATGACACTATTGTAATGTGAGCACCCTAGGCAGGGGAATGTACTATTTTTAGGTTTACCAAAAAATGGCGATAAATTAGTATCAGAATTAACAACTGCTTTAGTTATCCTTCTCCCACATGTATAACCCTTACGGTATGCCGCTCTGGGCATTTGTCTAAACTCCTTAAAGGGAACCTCAACACCTGATTAACATATTCTAAACTAACTTTTTCTAACTGTGCAAAATAAACTAACTAGCAATGCTGTATGCAGTCTTTTCATCTTACTGCATTTTATTTTTGATAAAAGCTTTATAATTTAAACATTGATTTGCAGCATTGGATGTGATGCAAGCTGTCATTTGTTAAAGTATGTTTCACAACAGTGTGTCACGTGATGCACACGGCACCAGCTATTAGTAAATCACAGTGAGCCCTGCAGTCAGTGTCTGACAAGAACGGCTTCAGGCACTGTTATGTTTATAAATAGAACGAGCAGGGAAAGGAAGTATAAGGGGGAGGAGAGGCTAAGACAGAGGGAGGCACAGGAGGAAGAAAGGCTCTGGAGATCATATGTAAGGTAGATGAATGTCTCTTGTTACAATTTTTATGCAGCGTGAGTTTGCTTTCTTTCTTCCCCTGTGCCTTGCTCTCTCCACCTCTCCTCCCCCCTCACACTTCCTTCCCTCCTCCTGCTATTTATAAACATAACAGTGCCTGAAGCCGTTCTTGTCAGACACTGCAGGGCTCACTATGATTTAGTAATAGCTGGTGCTGTGTGCATCACGTGACACAGTGTTGAGGAACGCACGTTACAAGATGGCAGCTTGCATAGCTTATACAATGCTGCAGATCAACGTTTACATTGTAAAGCTTTTATCTACAATAGAATGCAGTAAGATAAAAACTGCATACATCATTACAATCAGTTTATTTAGGATAATCAGTAAAAGTTAGTTTAGAGCATTTCCAGCAGGTGTTTAGGGTCCCTTTAATGTCAGGACAGGAATCTCTTAAGATATGTCAATTATGTTTTTGAGAACACATTGAACCTTATTACTTATAGTATTGTATATACTGACAAAAGTGAGTCTATCATTCTGCTGTCTAGGGTGTTTTTTGTGGAAATTGGATCTTGCAATTCTGCATATGGATAGCCACGTTTTTCAAATTTGGACTGAGTTTCATCTAATCTAGATTCTTTTTTCCAGGGGTATACACCTAGCACCTGCTAACAGTGGACCCTTGTGCTTTGGAAGATTGACACCTAGCTGTCAAACGGAATAATCAAATGGTGAGAGTGTAGCCAAAGCACCTAACCTGATGGAGGCTGGGTCTGATAATAGCAGACAACTTACAAATTTTGAACACTTATTACAGTATATAAAATTTACAGTACATAAAATGTATTTCTAGTTTTACAATTAATAAAAACAAAACCATAGATCCATGTAATTAATAAACAATAAAATCAATTTAAAAACAATGACCATAAAGGTATACAAAGAATTCATGAATCAATGATCATGATTAACTGTCTTGTTTTTGTAAGTGTCCAAGAAAAATGGTAATATTGTGTCTTCTAGATTCTGTCCAACAGAGATGAATAAATCGATGAAATTAAAAATAATGAAATAAAGGATGAGTGTGTCCAGTAATTTGTGTCCAGTAAATTGTGTCCTGCAACTTTGTGCCTTCAAACAAGTTTTCAAATATTGTAAAGATGAAAAGTAAAAAATTTAAAAAAGTAAAAAATGCAAAAAATTCAAAAATTACAAAAAAAATGCAAAAATACAAAACTTAAAAATAAGTGGTGTTCAAAACAGTGTAATAACCGAAGTGCTTTGTGAAACTGGCCAGTGAATATGTCAGTGAAGGTATTTAAACAGTGGTGGTTTTTCAACAAAATGTCCGTTAACCCTCAAGTATCCAATATAAAATTAGCAATTTTATTTCAGTCACTCTTGTAAGCGTTGTTACGCTGAAACTTTAAATGACAAACTTCAATAAAAGAGTCCTATAGAAAGACTCCTATAACTCCTTGTGTAGTGTGTCAAGAATATTCAACTCCCCAAAGGAGTATCTTAGTAGCATTCAACTCTCTTGAAGAATGTGTAAGAAATTCTCTGATTGGTCCTTCTGTAAAAGAAAGGTACAATAGTGTAGATCGTTTTGGATACAAGTAGTAAATGAAAATATGCTTACCAGTGGTCATCGCGTTTTAGCATCTCAAAGGCCTTTATCAAGTATTCATAGGAGCCCTATAAAAATAAAAAGCCCCTTAAAATAAAAAAAAAAGCCTAGCCTGCAATAAACTACCAATGGCCCTCAAAAGGGCCTTTTGCGGGGAATTGTCCCAAAGAAATCAGCTCTTTTACCTGTAAAAAAATACAAATATACCCCCAACAGTAAAACCCACCACCCACACAACCAACCCCCAAATAAAAACCTAATCTAAAAAAACCTAAGCTCCCCATTGCCCTGAAAAGACCAAACCCTAATCTAAAATTAAAACCCACCCAATAAACTCTTAAAAAAGCCTAACACTAACCCCTGAAGATCCACTTACAGTTTCTGAAGAGCCGACATCCATCCTCAACCAAGTGGCAGAAGTCCTCATTGAAGCAGGCAGAAGTCTTCATCCAAGTGGGTCGAAGTCTTCATCCAAGCCGGCAGATGTCTTAATCCAGACGGCATCTTCTATCTTCATCCATCAGGCATGGAGTGGCTCTGTCTTCAAGAAATCCGGCGCAGAGCATCCTCTTCTGACGACGTCTTCTTCCGAATGAAGGTTCCTTTAAATGGCATCACCCAAGATGGTGTCCCATCCTATTGGCTGATCCAATCAACCAATAGGATTGAGCTTGCATTCTATTGGATGATTGGAATAGCTAATAGAATGTGAGCTCAATCCTATTGTATTTTTTATTTACAGGTAAAAGTGCTGATTTCTTTGGGGCAATACCCTGCAAAAGGCCCTTTTAAGGGCCATTGGTAGTTTATTGTAGGATAGGTTTTTTTTTATTTTTTTTGGGGGGGGCTTTTTTATTTTCATAGGGCTCTTAGATTAGGTGTAGTTAGTTTAAATATTTGATAACTTAATTTTTATTTTGAGTAATTTAGTGTTTGTTTGTTTTTTTAATTTAGGTATTTGTATTTAATTTAGTTAATTGTATTTAATTTAGGTAATTTATTTAAATGTAGTGTAAGGTTAGATTTTATTTTACAGGTAAATTTGTATTTATTTTAGCTAGATAGTTAGTAAATAGTTAATAACTATTTAGTAACTATTCTACCTAGTTAAAATAAATACAAACTTGCCTGTAAAATAAAAAAAAACCCTAAGCTAGCTACAATGTAACTATTAGTTATATTGTAACTAGCTTAGGGTTTATTTTACAGGTAAGTATTTAGTTTTAAATAGGAATTATTTAGTTATTTATAGTAGGGTTTTTTTAGATTTATTTGAATTATATTTAAAGTGAATGTAAATTTTGATGCTAAAGTGCCCGGTTTTAAAAACTTAATTCATCAAAATTTAGATTTCACTCCTGTTGTGAAAAAAAACTTACCTTTTAATCTTGACAGCAGCTCCAGCTTCCTCCACCCGTCGCAAAGCCTCTTCCTGGGTCTAAAATGAGGAATCCGGCATCCTCCAATCACGGCATTTAAACAGACACTGATTCCTCCGGGGGGAAAGCCGTGATTGGAGGATGACCTATCCATCATTTCTGACATCAGAATTGGCTTGCGACGACCGGGGGAAGGTGGAGCTGCTGTCAAGTTTAAAAGGTAAGTTTTTTTCACAACAGGAGTGAAATGTAGATTTTGATGAATTAAAGTGCCCCTGTTTTTAATCGAATTTTTAAAAACCGGGCACTTTACCATCAAAATTTACATTCACTTTAAGTTAGGGTTAGGGTTAGACTTAGGGTTAGGGGTTAATAAATTTAGTATAGTGGCAGCGACGTTGGGGGCAGCAGATTAGGGGTTAATAACTGTAATGTAGGTTGCGGCGATGTTAGGGGTGGCAGATTAGGAGTTAATAATGTTTAACTAGTGTTTGTGAGGTGGGAGTGTGGCGGTTTAGGGGTTAATAACTTTAGTATAGTGGCGGCAACGTTGGGGACGGCAGATTAGGGGTTAATAAATTAAGGTAGGTGGCGGTGATGTTAGGGACAGCAGATTAAGGGTTAATAATATGTAACTAGTGTTTGCAATGTGGGAGTGTGGCAGTTTATGGGTTAATATGTTTATTCTAGTGGCGGCAATGTCCGGAGTGGCAGATTAGGGGTTAATAATTTTATTTTAGTGTTTGCGATGGGCCTCGGTTTAGGGGTTAATAGGTAGTTTATGGGTGTTAGTGTACTTTTTAGCACTTTAGTTATGAGTTTTATGATACAGCTTTGTAGTGAAAACTCATAACTACTGACTTACAAATCTTGCGGGATAGGCTGTACCGCTCACTTTTTGGCCTAAAAAAAAAAAGATTGTAATACCGGCGTAAGTTAATTGCGTAAGTTAATTTGCGGTACGGCCAAAAAAGTGTGCAGGACAGCTGTACCTACATTTCTCATAATAGCAGCGGTAGTGAAAAAGCAGCGTTATGAGCCTTAACGCTGCTTTTTTACTCATAACGTAAAACTCGTAATCTAGCCGTTAGTGTTTGTTATTTTTTGCAACTTAGTTGTTAGTTTTTTGCAACTTTGTAATTTTTAATAGTAGATTTAAATAATTTGAGTAGGGTTAGGTTTTTATATATATAATATAGTTAATTTAATTGGTAGTTTAATGTATTTTTAATATAACAGTTAGGGTAGATTAATTATTAGTTTAATGTAATTTTAGAATAACAGTTAGGGTAGGTTAATTATTAGTTTAATGTAGTTTATTGTAATTTTAGTATAATAGTTAGGGTAGATTAATTATTAGTTTAATACAGTTTCATTTAATCTAAAGGTAAGTTTAAATTTATTATAAGATAGGGATGAGTTAATATTTAATATAAGTTAGCGGGTTGTTAGGTTTAGGGGTTAATAGGTTAATTTAGTTTATGGTGATGTGGGGGACTGGCGGTTTATGGGTTAATAGGTTTAGTAAGTGGTAGTGATGTGGGAGGCCAGAAATTTAGGGGTTAATACATTTAGTTAGTTGCAGCGGGGTCCAGGAGCGGCAGTATAGGGGTTAATAACTTTTTTTAGTTGCGGGGGGGTCCGGGAGCAGCGGGACAGGGGTTAATACCTTTATTAAAGTTGCACAATCCGTAGAAGAGCACAGCACAGAGGTATGGGTGCACAGGAGACCAAGGGCACTGCCACAGCCCTCCAACAATCAGCACACACAAAATGGAACTCCAGCACTCCAAAGGTTAAAAAGGCAATATTTATTCAGTAAGCAACGTTTCGGGGTCACAGCCCCTTCCTCATGCTATATTTTTATTAAACAACACACCAATATTTAAATACCCTCCACAAGGCGCCAAAATGCACCTACATTGGGGAAATGTCTCCCTCTAGTGGTCATCTGTAACTATTGCACTAGGCCTATGTAATTTAATGTTTCATGCAGAATATGGACCACCTATTTAAAAACAATATACAATATACAATAATATAGAAGAATGTGGATGCAGTTTGATTATAAATTGTTGCATTTTATACTCTAAATATAATTGACAATAGTACACTTTCTTAAAGCAGTTCTGAAACAACTAGAGATATATTTAAGAGATAATCAACGGAAAAGTATAAAACTTTTTGGATCATAAAAAGTGCCAGGCTCATGATGAACTGAAATCTCATTATAAAATATTATATTCAGAATAGAGTGTTATATTCAGAAAAAGCACGACAGATCATAGTCTCTATTAAGACCCCTAGGTTGTAATGTGGCTAATTGGTGTATCCACCACATTTCCCTTTGTTGCAGGAGACGTTCCCTATCCATACCATTTCTGTTAGGGCCCACATGGTCTATGATCTGCCACCTCATCTGACTGACACTGTGACCTTTCTCTAAAAAGTGACTAGAGACAGGGGCCTCTTTATTTTTGCACCTAATGTTTGATCTGTGCTGGCTCATGCGTTCACGGCCTTGCGGGTAGTCTCGCCAATATATACCAAAGAACACGGGCATTTAATGAGGTAAATTACATGAGTTGTCTCACAGGTATAAAAACCTTTAATCATATATTTCCTACCACTCTGTGGGTGATGGAAATTTTCTCCTTTAATGATCGAATGTCAACTCATGCAATTGTAACAAGGGAAAGTACCTACTCTCTTTTTACCTGTAAGGGTCTGTTGTATTTTGCCCATGGTCCCCACATCTGTCTTTACAAGCTGATCCCTTAAGCTCTTAACTCTTTTGTAGGCCATGAGAGGTGGTTCTTTAAATTGTATCACTCCCTTGTTACATTCCTCCAAAATGTGCCAATTCTGGCGTATTAATTTTGCTATTTTGTTACTGAGAGGATTATATTGGCTAACGAAAACCATTCTATTCCTGTTCTTATCTGTACTCTTGCCCATAGTTTTATCTAATTTAGACAAAGTATTGTCCAATAATTTATTTGGGTATCCCCTGTTAGTGAACTTTTCCTTCATTTCTTTAAATCTGTGTGACTTCCTGTCGTTAGTGCTCACAATTCTATCCACTCTGAGAAACTGACTCCTAGGGAGTGACTCTACCAAATTCCTGGGATGAAAACTATTGTATAGAAGGAGGTTATTCTTATCTGTTTCTTTACAGTGTAGATCAAACTCAAGGAGTCTACCTGCTTTGATTACTTTCGTGTCCAGAAAAGCTACATGTTCCTCACTGTAGTTTACAGTAAACTCTAAACCTCTTACTTCTATGTTGAGCTCCTTGACAAACTGTAAAAGGGACTCCACGTTGCCCCACCATACGCCAAACACATCATCAATGTAGCGGAGCCAAACAGCCCCATACTTTCTGAATAATGCATTTTGATATACACAATTTTCTTCAATTTCCTTCATGAAGAGATTGGCGTATGATGGGGCAATGTTAGAGCCTATTGCAGTGCCTCTTGTCTGCACGTACCACTGGTCCTGGAATAAAAAATAGTTCCAATAAAGGATCAATCTCAAAAGATCCTCAATAAAGTTTACCTGACCGTGACTGTATCCCCTGTTCACCATCAATGTCTTCCTTATAACAGCTATCCCTGTTTCATGTTTTATAGAGGTGTAAAGACTTTGCACATCCATGGTGAACAGGAGATACTTGTCACTTGGAAATTCTAGGGCCTTTGTCTTTTCCAGAAAGTGGTTAGTGTCTTTTAAGTAGCTGGCCATCTTAATGACCTCTGGCTGAAGTATTTTGTCAATGAACTTGGAAATATTAGTGTATACAGAGTCTACACTAGAGACGATAGGTCTCCCTGGTGGTCTATGACTGTCCTTGTGGACTTTTGGTACAGTATAGAAGATAGGGTTACGTGGATTATTTACATTTAAGAAATCCATAAGCTTATTATCTATGATATTCTTGTCTATTGCTCTTTGCAGGATACCTGTGATTTTTAAATAGGTGGTCCATA
The DNA here is from genome assembly GCF_027579735.1 of Bombina bombina. Taxonomy (NCBI): domain Eukaryota; kingdom Metazoa; phylum Chordata; class Amphibia; order Anura; family Bombinatoridae; genus Bombina; species Bombina bombina. The sequence continues at coordinate 1,008,310,408 of NC_069500.1, forward strand.
TTCTGCATGAAACATTAAATTACATAGGCCTAGTGCAATAGTTACAGATGACCACTAGAGGGAGACATTTCCCCAATGTAGGTGCATTTTGGCGCCTTGTGGAGGGTATTTAAATATTGGTGTGTTGTTTAATAAAAATATAGCATGAGGAAGGGGCTGTGACCCCGAAACGTTGCTTACTGAATAAATATTGCCTTTTTAACCTTTGGAGTGCTGGAGTTCCATTTTGTGTGTGCTGATTGTTGGAGGGCTGTGGCAGTGCCCTTGGTCTCCTGTGCACCCATACCTCTGTGCTGTGCTCTTCTACGGATTGTGTATTCTCTACTGCCGAGTTACTTGCACGTTGAGGTGTTGACCATAAGATGGCCACAGGCAATGATGACACACAGGCTACAGATGGAAATATCATATTTGCATACAATGAAGTGGATGCAGCCAGAATCACAGCCTTGATGAAGGGCTCGAGAGACTTCCTGAGAACTACTCCGGGAGAGACTATCAATAAGGAATATGAAAAGTTAAAATTTAAGCAGATGAAGTGGGAACTGCACGCTACCACGCTAGCAGAATATTACAGGGTGAGGAGGATCCCCAGAGGCCTCTGCATGAATACCTGCCCTACCTTACTGAGTAACAACAAAAAGTACTGCGACAAGTTTGAGGCGATCCTTAACAAATGCTCCTATGACATCATGTTATGGACAGTTGAGTCCTTGTAGGAAGAGATGGGGTTGCAGGAAGAAGTAATCGCAAAACATAAAGAAGCATTTCTTACCACCATGACAGAGGAGGAATTCAATGAGATGGAGTGCAAGATCGCATCAAAAGTGGCAGAGGAACAAAAAGTGATCAAAGAGACAAAGCGGGTGAAGTTCCAAAGGGATGAGGACGACTATCGCTCAGGCAGAGTGTACCGCTGGCGAGGCAACCAGGGAAGCCAGGGCGCAGCAGGACCCAGGGGGAGACGCAGATACGGCCAACGAAGATTGCATCAAAGCAAAGCGTCAGGAACGTCAAGTGCACAAGAGACGTCATCACAATCCTCCCCTTTGGATACGTCAAGTGGCGAGGAAAGCGCCGGAACCGCAGGGCAGGCAAGAAACATTGCGGGCATGGCAGGAGAGGTGCGGAGATCCGAACGGAGGAAGCAGAAAAAGTAGTATTGACAAAGGACTCTGTGAGTAGTTATGCTGCACCTAAGGACATTGTCATTAATACCTCCGCTTATGTAATTTCTGAGGATGAAAGTAGAATGCTTAACAAAGGGTTATCTTTTTGCCCATATCGTGACACCAATTTTTTTGAAGTTGATAAAGACTTGCATAGACTGTTCCGCAATATTAAATTAAAAATATGGTTTCAGCAGCAAAATTGTGGTAAAGATGTTTATGTTGCAGATAGAGAAAATGAATGGTCTCTTAAAAATCTTAACCTCAGGAAAAAGAGTAAGTTTAACCCTAACATCAGTGAACATGGGGTTAATACCTTTATCAAATTGGTACAAAATGGGGTGTTACAACTTAAAGATCAGTACAAGAAAAAAGATCACTCAAAAATTTGGTACAAAGGGAACAGAATTGAATTATCTAACTTTTCTAAAACAGACAACAACTCATTAGAAAACCTAAAGAAGAATAGGGACATTATATTTAAGGGGGCTGACAAAGGCGGTGCTACTGTCATCTTGGACAGAGCTTATTATATCAACGAAGCACTATCACAATTAGGAGATAGGGACACATACAGGACATTGCAACAGAATCCATTAAACATTATACAAAAGGAAATCACAGGTATCCTGCAAAGAGCAATAGACAAGAATATCATAGATAATAAGCTTATGGATTTCTTAAATGTAAATAATCCACGTAACCCTATCTTCTATACTGTACCAAAAGTCCACAAGGACAGTCATAGACCACCAGGGAGACCTATCGTCTGTAGTGTAGACTCTGTATACACTAATATTTCCAAGTTCATTGACAAAATACTTCAGCCAGAGGTCATTAAGATGGCCAGCTACTTAAAAGACACTAACCACTTTCTGGAAAAGACAAAGGCCCTAGAATTTCTAAGTGACAAGTATCTTCTGTTCACCATGGATGTGAAAAGTCTTTACACCTCTATAAAACATGAAACAGGGATAGCTGTTATAAGGAAGACATTGATGGTGAACATGGGATACAGTCACGGTCAGGTAAACTTTATTGAGGATCTTTTGAGATTGATCCTTTATTGGAACTATTTTTTATTCCAGGACCAGTGGTATGTGCAGACAAGAGGCACTGCAATGGGCTCTAACATTGCCCCATCATACGCCAATCTCTTCGTGAAGGAAATTGAAGAAAATTGTGTATATTAAAATGCATTATTCAGAAAGTATGGGGCTGTTTGGCTCCGCTACATTGATGATGTGTTTGGCGTATGGTGGGGCAACGTGGAGTCCCTTTTACAGTTTGTCAAGGAGCTCAACATAGAAATAAGAGGTTTAGAGTTTACTGTAAACTACAGTGAGGAACATGTAGCTTTTCTGGACACGAAAGTAATCAAAGCAGGTAGACTCCTTGAGTTTGAACTACACTGTAAAGAAACAGATAAGAATAACCTCCTTCTATACAATAGTTTTCATCCCAGGAATTTGGTAGAGTCACTCCCTAGGAGTCAGTTTCTCAGAGTGGATAGAATTGTGAGCACTAACGACAGGAAGTCACACAGATTTAAAGAAATGAAGGAAAAGTTCACTAACAGGGGATACCCAAATATATTATTGGACAATACTTTGTCTAAATTAGATAAAACTATGGGCAAGAGTACAGATAAGAACAGGGATAGAATGGTTTTCGTTAGCCAATATAATCCTCTCAGTAACAAAATAGCAAAATTAATACGCCAGAATTGGCACATTTTGGAGGAATGTAACAAGGGAGTGATACAATTTAAAGAACCACCTCTCATGGCCTACAAAAGAGTTAAGAGCTTAAGGGATCAGCTTGTAAAGACAGATGTGGGGACCATGGGCAAAATACAACAGACCCTTTCAGGTAAAAAGCGAGTAGGTACTTTCCCTTGTTACAATTGCATGAGTTGTCATTCGATCATTGAAGGAGAAAATTTCCATCACCCACAGAGTGGTAGGAAATATATGATTAAAGGTTTTTATACCTGTGAGACAACTCATGTAATTTACCTCATTAAATGCCCGTGTTCTTTGGTATATATTGGCGAGACTACCTGCAAGGCTCGTGACCGCATGAGCCAGCACAGATCAAACATTAGGTGCAAAAATAAAGAGGCCCCTGTCTCTAGTCACTTTTTAGAGAAAGGTCACAGTTTCAGTCAGATGAGGTGGCAGATCATAGACCATGTGGGCCCTAATAGAAATGGTATGGATAGGGAACGTCTCCTGCAACAAAGGGAAATGTGGTGGATACACCAATTAGCCACATTACAACCTAGGGGTCTTAATAGAGACTATGATCTGTCGTGCTTTTTCTGAATATAACATTCTATTCTGAATATAATATTTTATAATGAGATTTCAGTTCATCATGAGCCTGGCACTTTTTATGATCCAAAAAGTTTTATACTTTTCCATTGATTATCTCTTAAATATATCTCTAATTGTTTCAGAACTGCTTTAAGAAAGTGTACTATTGTCAATTATATTTAGTATAAAATGCAACAATTTATAATCAAACTGCATCCACATTCTTCTATATTATTGTATATTGTATATTGTTTTTAAATAGGTGGTCCATATTCTGTATGAAACATTAAATTACATAGGCCTAGTGCAATAGTTACAGATGACCACTAGAGGGAGACATTTCCCCAATGTAGGTGCATTTTGGCGCCTTGTGGAGGGTATTTAAATATTGGTGTGTTGTTTAATAAAAATATAGCATGAGGAAGGGGCTGTGACCCCGAAACGTTGCTTACTGAATAAATATTGCCTTTTTTTTTAATAATAATATTTTTATCGAGGTTGTGCACATTATACAGGATGCATTGAAACATAAAATAACACAAGCAATCAAGAGTAAATTATTCTCACAATAAGCTCTTAACAAACATAAAGCAATACAGTATGTGATTATGAGTTAGCGTTTTGAACCTCTGTTTTATCTTATATCTGCGATTGATTCCTCAGTGATATTAAAGGTCACTTTTGGACCTGCAAAACTAGATTAAACTCTCAAGGAGGAATTTAGCGTTGAGATGGTCACTCTTGGACCAAGTTTGTAGATGGGGGGAGGGATAATCAGCAGGCCAGAGCTGCTCAGAGAGAAAATTGGGGAGGGAATTGGGCCTTTATCAACTAATATTAGAGATGAGATGGAGTATTTTCTAACAGAGAACCACCGCAAAGGGGCTAGGAAAGCATTCAAGCAAGTATGACTCTGTACGAAGTGGGATCTGTCTGAGGGGGGTTATATAGAGTTGAACAGAGATAGGACATAAGTACCTGGTATAAAGGAGCAATATCACAACAGATTAAAATATAGGGGCTTCCTACACTTCCATTGTGTCGCTGTCTGATACATACATATCTAAGACTTAAGTTATATCTATAACCAATGGGCAGAGCGGATGGCATGACCTTCTTATTCTTCCCTTTCCCCCCTCTCCCTTCCCCCTCCTTTTCTTCCCTTTGACCAGGTATTAGGTATAAGGTATAACTAATATAACTCTGAAAAAGATGAGATATTTCTGAGGGGGGCTACATAGTGTTGAACAGAGATAGGGCATAAATAATTAGTATAAAGGAGCAATATCCCTACAGATTACAATATAGAAGCTTCCAACACTTCCATTGTGTCACTGACTTATACATACCTATCTAAATAGATAATGGGCAAAGTAGATGTCATGGTATTTTTGACCAGGTATTAGGTAAAAGGTATAGTGGGCGAGTAAAATCTGAAGGTGAATTTTGCCTGTAATGTGGTGTAATGACTTGAAGAAAGAGGATTTGTTAGCTGGTGGGATGATTGCGAAATGGAAGTATATAGGAGTGTATGAGGTGAAAGGGAACTTCACAGATGTTGTCTAATAGGGTAACATAGGGGAAAGAGGAGAAAAAAAAAAAAAAAGAAAGAAAAAGGGCAATTTGAGTGAGTATAAAACTAAACATACTGTCTATAGGCACCATTCCATTACAAAAAATGCAAGTACAGTAAGCAACTAGCTCTGTAGATATTCTTTGTTAGAGATATCCCCACATAAATATCATTGATATAAAAAAAACTATATATTCACATGTAAAGGCTTGCCACCCTTCCTACATATAGCAGAGACATGCAGTTCACAAAACCAGTAGATAGATATCATATGATATAGCATAGTCCAGAGCAGGTATTAATGTCCAACAACTTAAACTAGCAAACAGGTAAATGAAAAAACTAACGGTCAGAAATTAGCCCATAGATTCAAACCTATGTTGCATGGAAGCTCCAATTCTGAAGTCTATCCGACTCCTGAGCGATTCAGCTCTGAAACATTGCCGAACAGGTCCCAGTCTTTGGCGGCTTTTACGGCGAGGGTAAGTAATGACAACCAAGGGAGCTCTGCCTCGCCTTTATCTGAGGATAGAGGTATTAACAGCTCTGATCCCTCTTTCAGCGGCTCTAGGGTAAAATTGGCCAAAAGGATCTCTGGATGTCCCATGCAGGGGCTGGCCGCATCCCCCAGCCGGGGCATCGGAGGTGAGACAGAGCAAAACATTTCCCTCCAAGGGGATAGAGTAGAGATGGGTAATTGAGGGCGAGGTGAGGTTACTACTGTAGGGGTCAGCGTAGCATGCAAACAGCTGGGGCTTTGTGGAGCAGCACCGGGGTTAAGCAGGTAAGTCCCGTCAGAGGTCCCTGAGCTGCATTCATACATTTCTGCATTAGCTTCGAGAGACAGCTCGAGCCCCTCTTGTAGGTTAGTTGAGATCCGGTGTGTTGACAGCTGACGGACTTCTAGGCTAGTGAGTATATACGGAGCTCGTGACGAACAGGCTCCATCTTCCAAGCGGGCCTCCATGAGACATATTCTGAGATCAGCGTAACCTATGTCCATCCTCCGCCCCAGATCAGAGAGCAAAGACTCCAAAGTTGGGTGATAGTCCTCCATCTTTCTATTCTATTTGTAGTAGGGCCCGTTATACCCGGAAAACCGGGGGGGGGGGGTTAGATAAAGAGTTATAAGTTATAGGCGCTACCTCACTCAACTCGTTATGCAAAACAAGAGTCCCAAATATGCAAGCTTTTCAGGTATAGAGTTCTCAGTTTGGGAGCATGATTAGATCACACATCTGGGTTATCCATATTGAGTCCTTAGAGCTCGAGTAGGCTGAAGTAGATCATGCGGACTCCAGTGCTGAAGGCGGCCTAAAATAGTTGCTGGCTAATTCAGTTCCTGGGTATCGCTATTTGCTCATCTTAGTTCCGAGCAGGATGACCCATAAAGCAGAAATAGTTTGCTATAGATAGAGGATAAAACAAGGACCATTTAATCCGTAAATCATATAAATTATATTGATAGCCCCAGCAGCTTCATGAAAAGCGACCGATCATGTCCTCTTCTTAGCCACGCCCCTAAATATAGCCTTTTTAACCTTTGGAGTGCTGGAGTTCCATTTTGTGTTTGTTTATTAAAATTGCGGCGTGGTTGGGGAGCGGCGGGATAGGGGTTAAACAGTTTAGTATAGTAGCGGTGTTTAGTGACAGTATATAAATAAAGCTGGGAAAAAGCCGAATAGCAGCAAGATCGATGACTTAGTTAACAACAGTCCGCTGCTCATCACCCCGTACTTGGTTCGCAACTTTTTGACAGCTTTTTATATAAATGTGGAGAGCGTATTTAGGTCCGCGGCCGCGATGTTAGGCAATGTCAGGGGAGCGCATTGGTGCCGTCGAATGCAAGTAAGTTGACGGCTTGATAAGTAGGCCTAAATATTACCATTTTTCTTGGACACTTATCTTGGACACCTACAAAAACAAGACAGTTAATCATGATCATTGATTCATGAATACTTTGTACACCTTTATGCTTATATGGTCATTGTTTTTAAATTCAATTTTATTGTTTATTAATTACATGGATCCATGGTTTTGTTTTTATGAATTGTAAAACTAGAAATAAATTTTATGTACTGTTAATTTTATATACTGTAATAAGTGTTCAATATTTATAAGTTGTCCGATATTATCAGACCCAGCCTCCGTCAGGTTAGGTGCTTTGGCTACACTCTCACCTACATTCTTTTTTGATAGGATCAGATACAATCCTGTCAACCCGAAGGAATTGAGATTTAGACACAGACCCATCGCTGTGCCTGTTTTTTTGCAAATAAAAGATTTTATCAAAAAGCAAATAACTTTGGGTAAAAATTGCTTCCAGAAGATCCATCATGAATCCTATTTGTGATTTATTGTACTTATCACATGTATCAAGTGTATTCTTAACACAATCAATGCCCACTGTATGTGGAATAACAGTATACAAACTGCATACATCCCATGTGGGAAGTACAACATTATCACTTAAACCTTCAAATTGTCTAATTTTACCAAGGAAGTTGCTGGTATCCCTAATGTATGATTTACCCTTTTGGACTAAAGGAGCCAATACACGATCCATAAATTTAGCAGCATTGCTCATAATTTAGCCAATTCCAGCCACAATGGGGCGCCTTGGTGGATTAACTGGCTCTTTATTGATCTTGGGAGTTAGGTAAAAAGTAGGTACAATGGGATGCTTAATCAAGAGGAAGTCATACAATTTTTTGCTAATAATAATGATGTTGAAAAGCATTGTCTAACATGGTTTTAAACTGGGCTTGGATCTTAAGAGTAGGGTCACCAGGTAATTTAGTATAGACTGATATATCCAGTAATTGGCGTAGGGCTTAAACTATGTAAATACTTGTATCCATTACAACAATTGCCCCGCCCTTATCAGCACTCTTAATAGTAATAGCAGTATTCATTTGTACATTTTTTAACACACATTTCTCTTCTGCAGTTAAATTAAAGGTATTATAACCAAATGTATTGCTATTATTTGTATTTTTATTGATAAGAGCCTTGTATTGACTTTCAACAACCTTAATAAATGCTTGAACCCCATAATTAGTACAAGGGGAGATAAGTTGCTCTTATTGTGTAAACCAAAGGCAGCAATGTTCAGTGTGTCCTTGGTAATAGTCTCAACCTTTTGTGACACAGCAGGGTCTGGGGTCGATGTGTAAGGGATATTGAAATCAACCTTCAAGTCAAATGTGTCAGGCAATTCTGTGGGGCAAAACGATAGTCCCTTATTGAACACTTTAATTTCAACATCGCTCAAAGATTTGGAAGACAGGTTAATAACATTTACCTCCTCCATTTCTGTTGTTGGTGAGTGTTCATTTTTCCTCTTCTTGCCGGACCCTCTACGTTTCTTTCTCCTCCTTCTCTCAGCGCCATCTAGTCTAACGCTAAAAAAGTGGTGGGGCCAACGGCTGACATCACGGTCCCATCGGAACTATTGGAAGAGCTGAGATCTGAGTCTGATACATGTTGGTTATGCACCGGACCTCGTCTGAAGTTGGCATATCCGGCATTACGTCTCCGGTATCTCCCCCACCGGTACACCTTACCATGTTCATAGTTTTGTTCGTCCCTTCTAAATTTACGGTGTTTGCGCTCATACTTGTACTCATACTTTCTTGTAGCTCTTCTTTATTCACAAGCTCTTTTAGTTTGTTCTCTTGTTCTGGTATCTGTTTTCAGCAACTGTAGCTCCAAATTGGAAAATTCAATGTTAAGAATCATAATGTCCATTGAGCTTTTGTTCAGTATTTGCTGGTATTTAGTACAGAATTCTGGATTGTCTGCAAAGAAGGTAGGTTGTAGTGTTAAGGGAATGCCTCTAGGGATTCTCCTCATCCTATGGTATTCAGCAATATTGGAGGAGTGTAGCTGTAAATTAACCTGTCTTTTCATGGCCTTCTCCAATTCCCTGCATTGAAAGTCTTTATCAGGGGCTGTCAGGAATTCTCTAGAGCCCAAGGTGAGAGTGGCTATACAGGTTGCTTCTGCTTCAGAGTATGAGAATAAACCTGTTTCATTCTCCATCATGTGCAAAGAGTAAAACACAATTCACTTCCACATTCAATAGTAAATAAACACACTATGGTGTACAATTGTGTGCTGCAGTCTTCCTGAGGTATCCAGATAATGTAAGCAAAAGAGTAGGACCAGCACACCTTTAAACACAAATGTCCAGCAGATTTCAAGGTGGGTGCAGACAGAATAAGTGCAAAACCCCTTGCTCCAAAGTATCCAAGTATCAAAAGAAATGTTGCACTCCCAGGTGTGGAAAAGTGAAATAACCTTTATTAGGTAGACAGCAACATTTAGGAGCACCTGCCCTTTGTCAAGCTAAAAACATAATGCACATACAGACAATATATAGCAATACTATTAAAACAAGGACCAATGAGAACACATATCATAGGCAGGGTTACAAAAATCACTTATGAACCAAGAGAAACAACATATTAACCCTTTTGATGTCCTTTTAGAGTGTCCCAGAGGACCAAGATTAAAAACAATCTGAAAAGGAAGCACATAGTATGGCCACTATACGGTTGTGCTCATAAGTTTACATACCCTTGCAGAATTTTTGATTTCTTGGTCATTTTTCAGAGAATATGAATGATAACTCAAAAACTTTTCTTTCACTCATGGTTAGTGTTTGGCTGAAGTCATTTATTATCAATCAACTGTGTTTACTCTTTTTAAATCATAATGATAACAGAAACTACCCAAATGACTCTGATCAAAAGTTTACATACCCTGGTGATTTTGGCCTGATAACATGCACACAAGTTGACACGAAGGGGTTTGAATGGCTATTAAAGGTAACCATCTTCACCTGTGACCTGTTTGCTTGTAATTAGTGTGTGTGTGTAAAAGGTCAATGAGTTTCTGGACTCCTGACAGACCCTTGCATCTTTCATCCAGTGCTGCACTGACGTTTCTGGATTCTGAGTCATGGGGAAAGCAAAAGAATTGTCAAAGGATCTGCAGGAAAAGGTAGTTTAACTGTATAAAACAGGAAAGGGATATAAAAAGATCCAAACAAAGCACAGAAAGAGGTGCACTCATATTCCAGTAATGAAAGTAGAAAATCTTTATTGCAGAATAAAAGCTTCCTTCCAAATGAAGGATACAAAAGGTAAAGTTCAAGTGGTGATGTGAGTGATGTGAACTCCACTCCAGGGACTGACTGCTGATGCGTTTCGGCTCAAGAGGCCATAATTGTAGCTGTAGTCTCAGGTTACCATCAGCCATTTATGCCTGTTAGTGCATACTGATTGGTTAAAATAAAAAACTTTTACCTGTAGTGGAGCACACACACACACCCACTATTGCCATAGTTACAACCATATGAAACACAACCATACAAATAGCAATAACTCACATTATCAAACTTCAAAATATATACAAATTGAATGGGCCCTTAACACTGAGGAACATGTTAAGCAGTGGAAATATACTAGTCAGAATTTCTGCGTACCCATTCACCTGTATAAACTCCATGAATATGTGTAATGATAACCCTATGTATATAAGTCACCCACTTTGGTGAATTTAACACACATAATAAACCTAAAAGATAAAGTACTGATACAAATTAGGCAATTAGATTTGACATGTAAAAACACCAAAATACACAGTATAATATAATATAATGTATGTGTTGAATACAAGTCAAAGAATTGCTTATAGCTGTAAAATATCTAAATACAGCACAGAATATTTACCTCCAATTATTCGAGTGAAAATTCACTCTTTATTTGAGGTAACTATATACCAGTAGCATTTAATAAATGTCAAACTTAAACATAATTCAACAAATAAATATCTCAATATACCATATGTCTGTTGTCCATATAAAAGACATATATTGAGTACAAAAAGAACAAAAATTATAAGCATTGTTTATATTGGATACACAGACCCAGGACCACTAGTCCCAGAAATTGATCAAATCATATTCAGAGTTTAGTCCATCAGGAACTCTAGTCCTGAGCCTGTGTATCCAATAGACCTCTCTCTTGGCCAATAATCTGTCTCTATTACCACCTCTTTCTTTGCATTTGACAAATTCAATAATGGTCCATCTAAGGGAGTTGGCACTTTTATTATGTGACAACTTAAAATGTTGTACCGAAAGTGTTGTCAATTTTCCAGCTTTTATATTGGAGACATGCTCCCTGATTCTGTCTCGAGTCTCCCTTGTCGTGAGACCTGTGTATTGAATTCAATAGAAGTAAGTAGATAGATAACATAGCTTGTCCTTCAATTAAGACAAGAAAAATGTCTAAATGATTCTCCGGTAGCAGTGCTTACAAAGCCCTCCCCTTGTTGTAAATATTTGCATGCTATGCATTGAGAATAGCTACACTTGTAGGTACCTTTGAATCTAAGCCAGAATTAATTATCAGTAGTGATGTCGCGAATAGTTTGCAGGGGAATAGTTCCCGGCGAACATAGTATGTTCGCGTTCACTGCGGACGGCGAACATATGCGATGTTCGGTCCGCCCATATTCCTCATCATTGAGTAAACTTTGACCCTATACCTCACAGTCAGAAGACACATTCCAGCCAATCAGCAGCAGACCCTCCCTCCCAGACCCTCCCACCTCCTGGACAGCATCCATTTTAGATTCATTCGGAAGCTGCATTCTTAGTGAGAAGAGGGACAGTGTAGCTGCTGCTGATTTAATAGGGAAATCAATAGCTAGGCTAGTGTATTCAGTGTCCACTACAGTCCTGAAGGACTCATCTGATCTCTGCTGTAAGGACAGCACCCCAAAAAGCCCTTTTTAGGGCTAGAACATCAGTCTGCTTTTTTTCCTGTGTAATCTAATTGCAGTTGCCTGCCAGTGTGTGTGTCAGGCTCACAGCGTATACTGTGCCCACTTGCCCAGTGCCACCACTCATATCTGGTGAAATAGTAGTGTACATTTTAAAAAAAACCACACTTTTTTGACTGTGAAATAATAGCAGATAGCTGCCAGTACCCAAGATGGTCGCCAATAAGGCAGATGGGGAGGGTTAGAGAGCTGTTTTTGGGGGGATCAGGGAGGTTGGGGGCTAAGGGGGGCTAAAATAAAAACTTTTATTTTAGTACTGGCAGACTTTCTGCCAGTACTTAAGATGGTGGGGACAATTGTGGGGTGGGGGAGGGAAGGGAGCTGTTTGGGAGGGATCAGGGGGTCTGATGTATCAGGTGGGAGGCTGATCTCTAGACTAAAGCTAAAATTAACCCTGCAAGCTCCCTACAAACTACCTAATAAACCCCTTCACTGCTAGCCATTATACATGTGTGATGCGCAGCAGCATTTAGCGGCCTTCTAATTACCAGAAAGCAACGCCAAAGTCATATATGTCTGCTATTTCTGAACAAAGGGGATCCCAGAGAAGCATTTACAACCATTTGTGCCATAAATGCACAAGCTGTTTGTAAATAATTTCAGTGAGAAACCTAAAATTGCGAAAAAATTTAATTTTTTTTTAAATTTGATCACACTTGGCGGTGAAATGGTGGCATGAAATATACCGAAATGGGCCTAGATCAATACTTTGGGTTGTCTACTACACTACACTTAAGCTAAAATTAACTCTACAAGCTCCCTACATGCTCCCTAATTAACCCCTTCACTGCTGGGCATAAAACACGTGTGGTGCGCAGTGGCATTTAGCAGCCTTCTAATTACCAAAAAGCAACGCCAAAGCCATATAAGTCTGCTATTTCTGAACAAAGGGGATCCCAGAGAAGCATTTACAACCATTTATGCCATAATTGCATAAATTGTTTGTAAATAATTTCTGTGAGAAACCTAAAGTTTGTGAAAAAGTTAACATTTTTTTTTTATTTGATCGCATTTGGCGGTGAAATGGTGGCATTAAATATACCAAAATTGGCCTAGATAAATACTTTGGGTTGTAAAGCAAGAAAACGAATGAAGGAGCACCAGAAAATAGTTGTGAAAAATAAAACTTAGCTTTTATTCCGCTTCAAGCAGTATGCAACAAATTTGCAATAAAACAAATAGATCCAAAGTTAGCATAGCATTGTGTATCAAAGGTAGCGTCCCAGCTTACACGTTTCGGCGATAGCCGTAATCATAGCTTGTAGGAACTCTACCTGTGATCAATATTTAAAATTTGTACACATTTCCAATTGGTTAATTACAAAATCACACACCTCTTAAACTACCCTATCAATACCTTGCTAAATGCTTGTTTTGCTCACACCCTTTTACAACCTACTTTGAGCTATACACAATTGTTTTAAAAAACTGATACTTACATATGTTTGGATAATCTAACCTGATCATTACATAGTATTAGTGTCTACTGTTTTTGAATAAATACTTGATAACACTTTTAGTTTCTCCTCTTAATGAGTATCTTATCCCCTATCTTATCTTTGTGTAATCTAATATTCTATGATATGCTATTGTGTTTATTTAGCTTACTTCTCTTATTCCCATAATTTGGTTTGTTTCTTTGGCATTTCCTTTCTCCTATGCCCTTTTTCTTTTTTCTATTTTCTAACATCTGATATTAGCTCAGATATTATAATCATCCTACCTATGGTATTATTTCAGTCTGTAGTTATATAAATACTTTTAACTTGTTATTAGGGTTTATAATTGCCGTATCAATTATACTTAAGATATCCAATCAAATGTTTGTTTTTTCGTGGGTGACTTTAAAACTCCTTTGTGTTTCATGTTTTTACATAATTTCTGTCAAGACTACATGTATTTTAATTTTTCTGATTAGATTTTTTATGTTCCTAGTTTATTCTATTAAATTAATCCAAAATTGAATTAATTCAAATTTGGATTTAAAATTAAACATAAATAAATAGACTAGCTAGAATTAACCCTTTATTGCCAGAAATTAATTATGTCGTATTCTGAGTTCATGCCCAGGGGCCACCTAGTTTTCATTTTGTGAATCCAAAAAGCTTCTCTCAGTGCAAGTCTTTCGTCCCTACTCTGTCCTCTGTTATCTTTATATACCTTTTCAATTATGGTCCATTTTAAAGAGTCTTTTGCTATTATGATGACATTTAAAATGTTGCACTAAGGGGGTGGACAGGGATCCTTGTTTTATGTTGTTAATATGTTCCCTGATCCTTTCCCGTATTTCCCTTGTTGTGAGCCCTACGTATTGTAGGTCACACAGGGTACATGTTAATACATAAATGTTAACCACGAACTTTGTGAAGTATTACTTTTTCTTAATTTTGTAGGTGCTATCTGATTTCCTATAGATAATCCCTTTTTAAAGGAAAATCTGCAACCTTTCTTTGAGATTTTTACAAGTTTCTCATCAGCCTGTATGGGGACAGCTCCCACCACCCCATAAAGAGGTTGGCGTAGGAGGGGGCAAACATAGCACATATATTGTTCGTGTGACTAAATATTTATTTACACATAATTTCTTTTCCTTTGAGGGGGCTTATTACCTCCAGAGATGTGGGACAGCTATGGGGGCAAAGTTTGCCCCCTCCTACGCCAACCTCTTTATGGGGTGGTGGGAGCTGTCCCACATCTATGGATGTGAGGGCCCCCTCAGAGAAAACATTGTCTATTACAGAAGGTTTATAGACTACCTGATATGTATTTGGAAAGGAGACAGAAATAGTGCAATGGAGTTTGTTGCATTGCTAAATACAAATAAAATGGGCATAAAATTTACTAGTGATTTTGCACAAGAGAAAATACATTATCTTGACGTTGAACTGACTGGAAATAGAAGGGGACATATTATGACAGAAGTCTATACTAAATCTATTTCAGGCAATACACTTCTACATGCCCACAGTAATCATCCCAAACGTGTATTTAGCTCTGTAGCAAAAGGACAGTACGTAAGATTAAAAAGAAATTGTAATACAGAAGAAACATACGAAAAGCACACAGAAATACTATCAAACAAGCTAAAAGCAAGAGGATATACTTTAAAAACAATTGAAAATGCTAAAAATTCAGTGGCTCATGTGAATAGAGAAGATCTATTAAAAGATAAGCCACATAATAAGAGAAAAGATGATAGAGTAACGTTTGTCACGAAATTTAGTAACCAATACCATCAAATTTGTTCCATCATACGAAAACATCTACCATTACTACAGGCTGATGAGAAACTTGTAAAAATCTCAAAGAAAGGTTGCAGATTTTCCTTTAAAAAGGGATTATCTATAGGAAATCAGATAGCACCTACAAAATTAAGAAAAAGTAATACTTCACAAAGTTTGTGGTTAACATTTAAGGGAACATATCATTGCAGTAATTTTACATGTAAAGCATGTGAATTTCTCCAAGAAGGAAACTTCTTTAGAAGCTCAGTAACAGGGGAAAGTTTTTCTCACAAAACATGCTTAAATTGTAGGGAGACCTATGCTATTTATGTATTAACATGTACCCTGTGTGACCTACAATACGTAGGGCTCACGAGTCACGACAAGGGAAATACAGGAAAGGATCAGGGAACATATTAACAACATAAAGCAAGGATCCCTGTCCACCCCCTTAGTGCAACATTTTAAATGTCATCATAATAGCAAAATAGACTCTTTAAAATGGACCATAATTGAAAAGGTATATAAAGATAACAGAGGACAGAGTAGGGACGAAAGACTTGCACTGAGAGAAGCTTTTTGGATTCACAAAATGAAAACTAGGTGGCCCCTGGGCATGAACTCAGAATACAACATAATTAATTTCTGGCAATAAAGGGTTAATTCTAGCTAGTCTATTTATTTATGTTTAATTTTAAATCCAAATTTGAATTAATTCAATTTTGGATTCATTTAATAGAATAAACTAGGAACATAAAGAATCTAATCAGAAAAATTAAAATACATGTAGTCTTGACAGAAATTATGTAAAAACATGAAACACAAAGGAGTTTTAAAGTCACCCACGAAAAAACAAACATTTGATTGGATATCTTAAGTATAATTGATACGGCAATTATAAACCCTAATAACAAGTTAAAAGTATTTATATAACTACAGACTGAAATAATACCATAGGTAGGATGATTATAATATCTGAGCTAATATCAGATGTTAGAAAATAGAAAAAAGAAAAAGGGCATAGGAGAAAGGGAATGCCAAAGAAACAAACCAAATTATGGGAATAAGAGAAGTAAGCTAAATAAACACAATAGCATATCATAGAATATTAGATTACACAAAGATAAGATAGGGGATAAGATACTCATTAAGAGGAGAAACTAAAAGTGTTATCAAGCATTTATTCAAAAACAGTAGACACTAATGCTATGTAATGATCAGGTTAGATTATCCAAACATATGTAAGTATCAGTTTTTTAAAACAATTGCGTATAGCTCAAAGTAGGTTATAAAAGGGTCTGAGCAAAACAAGCATTTAGCAAGGTATTGATAGGGTAGTTTAAGAGGTGTGTGATTTTGTAATTAACCAATTGGAAATGTGTACACATTTTAAATATTGATCACAGGTAGAGTTCCTACAAGCTATGATTACGGCTATCGCCGAAACGCGTAAGCTGGGACGCTACCTTTGATACACAATGCTATGCTAACTTTGGATCTATTTGTTTTATTGCAAATTTGTTGCAAACTGCTTGAAGCGAAATAAAAGCTAAGTTTTATTTTTCACAACTATTGTCTGGTGCTCCTTCATTCGTTTTCTTGCTGTACATTTGATTGGGGTCAGTGAGCACAGACTTTGTGAGTGGAGCCAGACTAAAGGAAAACAATTTCGTCATTGCCTTACCTGAAAGACACAGGAAAGCACAGCGAGAGAAAGAGGGAGACTGAACGCACAAATTTCGTGTGACGTCATCAGCTGCAGCCTGTGGTCGAAGTGAGGGAGCGGATAGAGGTCGGAAGAGGCTGGTATCCGGAAAACAAAAGTGTAAAAGTGGATCGCCTTCTAGACGGCTCCTGAGGACCGACCATGAGGGGCAGAGGTATCGTACCATATTCACAGTCAGCTGATTGGTAAGACCGGATTATTTGTCTAACAGTTCCAACGGTCTCCATGTAAAGACTTTGCTTATTTGTCTAAAAGGTATTAAGGTGAAGGAGGTTAATAATTAGCAACTCCTTTGAAATGAAGATGCTTCATTATTGTTTTTCGAAATAAGAAGTCATACAAATATTTGATTATAAAGCTGGTTCATTTGGTGCTGGGACTTTCTGTGTGCTAAAAACTTTGGGTTGTCTACTACACTACACTTAAGCTAAAATTAACTCTACAAGCTCCCTAAATGCTCCCTAATTAACCCCTTCACTGCTGGGCATAAAACACATGTGGTGCGCAATGGCATTTAGCAGCTTTCTAATTACCAAAAAGCAAAGCCAAAGCCATATAAGTCTGCTATAATGGCATGTTTGGCACACAGTGTTGGGGCAAGGGTCCATCTGACCACTGATACCTGGTCTGCAAAGCATGGTCAGGGCAGGTATATCACCTACACTGCGCACTGTGAAGCGGGCGTAACCCTTACACTACCTGATCGATACAACATCATACCTGATGTTTTAAAGCACGTTATTCCAAACAATTTAGGAATGTTAGGTGATTTATGCCCTTTATGGATTAAAACCAGACTCTGCATCAACTATGTAATTTCCATGGATCCCCCTCCGGCATGCCACAGTCCAGGTGTTAGTCCCCTTGAAACAACTTTTCCATCACTATTGTGGCCAGAAAGAGTCCCTGTGGGTTTTAAAATTTGCCTGCCTATTGAAGTCTATGGCGGTTCGCCCGGTTCGCGAACTTTTGCGGAAGATTGCGTTCGCCGTTCGCGAACCCAAAATTTTAGGTTCGCGACATCACTAATTATCAGTGTATTCTGGCCTAAGCTGTATTGGTGCTAGCATGTTACCAAGACTCATTCCTCTCCTGAACGCGTATCTGCAACCTTTTTCCATTATATCTGCCAAACTGTCATCAGCTTTTAACATGTTGAAATGTTTCCTAATGATATTACAAACTTGGTGGAATTGACTACTATATTATGTTATGAAGAATAACCCTTCAAATCTCTGTGTCTCTCTACTTTTAATTTTAGGAATTCTTTCCTCTCAGTATCCGAAATACTTTTTCTATAGGCTCTTATTTCACTTCTTTTGTAGCCCCTTTCACAGAATCTCTCCTCCAGCTCTAGAGATTGCTTCTCAAATTCTACATCCGTAGTGAAATTTCTTCTAAGTCTGATAAATTGTCCTTTAAGGACAGACCTAAAAACATGTTTAGGATGGTTACTCCAGGCATGGAGGAGAGTATTACCTGTGATGGGCTTCCTAAAGACTTTCATGATAACACTACCTACCTCTGTGCCTACCTAAGTGACATCTAGAAAGTTAATGCTGTTTCCACCAAACTCATGTGTGACCTTGATTCCTATCTCATTGTCGTTTAATGTATGCACAAAGCTGTTTGCTTCAGCCTGAGTACCTTTCCAGATGACCAAAAGGTCGTCTATGTATCTTCTATAGTAATCAATTTTGGATTTCCAATGTTCATCACATCCAAAGATGTGGGACAGCTCCCACCAACCCATAAAAAGGTTGGCATAGGAGGGGGCACATTTTTCCCCCATAGCTGTCCCACACCTTTGGAGGTAATGAACACCTTAAAAAACAAAAGCATTGTGAGTTAACAAAAACTGGGTTACTCTTAATATGTAGGTGGGAAAATCTTGATTAAAATTGGTGAACCTTTGTAAGTAGAAGTTTAATGCTTGAGAGGGATCAAAGTCAAGAATCTGATATTGGGCGGGGTCTGATAGTTGTCGTAGCACCTCTTGGATGAAGAAACTTCAATCCATCACTACCACAGACCCACCTTTATCAGCTGACCTAATCACCAAAAGCTTATTTTCTTTTAAACTGTTAAGAGTAGCCAACTCTACTTCACTTAGATTTGAGTTTTTTTCTCATATTGGTGGTGTATGCTAGTTTAGTAAGATCCTGTTCAATTTTCCTCTGAAACTTTTCCAAAATAGCTCCTCTAGTTTGAATTGGATAAAATTTGGAGGCACCGTGAAAAGTTGGACCTGTGTCTATAGTATCAGAATCTGAATTGTCAGACTTAAATGTCCCTTCTGAATACAATGTCTCCAAAGCCTCCAAGTCCCAAGCTTCCTGGAATGTCAGAGGAGTGGCCCTCTCTGTTAACACCTGATCTGTTCTATCAATCCTTAAGGGATCCTCTCTGTAAGGTGTCTTAAAATATTCCTAAACAATTTATTCACATCCACCAATATCTGGAAAAGATATAAAAAGATATAAAAAGATATCCAAGGAATTGAGAATGCAATTCAGCAGTGTTCAAACTCTAATAAAGAAGTGTAAAATGAGGGGTTCTGCTGAAACCAAACCACGGTCAGGCAGACCAACTAAAATTTCAGCCACAACTGCCAGGAAAAGTGTTCGAGATGCAAAGACAAACCCACAAATAACTTCAGGTGAAATACAGGACATGTGGTGTGGCTGTTTCAAGATGCACAATAAGGAGGCACTTGAAGAAATATGGGCTACATGGTTGAGTCGCCAGAAGAAAGCCATTACTACGCAAATGCCACAAAGTATCCCACTTACTATATGCCAAACAGCCCAGAGACAAGCCTCAAACCTTCGGGCACAAAATCATTTGGATTGATGAGACTAAAATTGAGCTTTTTGGCCACAACCATAAACGCTACATTTGGAGAGGAGTCAACAAGACCTATAATGAAAGGTACACCATTCCTACTGTGAAACACAGAGGTGGATCGCTGATGTTTTGGGGATGTGTGAGCTACAAAGGCACAGGACATTTGGTCAAAATTGATGGCAAGATGAATGCAGTATGTTATCAAACAGAACGCCTCATTTTCCACTTCTTGATTAGAGTTTGAACACTGCTGATTTGCATTCTCAATTCCTTGGTTATCTTTTTATATCCCTTTCCTGTTTTATACAGTTCAACTACCTTTTTCCCACAGATCCTTTGACAATTCTTTTTCTTTCCCCATGACTCAGAATCCAGAAACGTCAGTGCAGCACTGGATGAAAGATGTCTGTCAGGAGTCCAGAAATACATTGACCTTTTATACACACACACTAATTACAAGCAAACAGATCACGGGTCAGGATGGTTACGCCATTCAAACCCCTTTGTGTCAACTTGTGTGCATGTTATCAGGCCAATATCACCAGGGTATGTAAACTTTTGATCAGGGTTATTTGGGTAGTTTCTGTTGTCATTATGATTTAAAAAGAGTAAACACAGTTGATTGATAATAAATGAATTCAGCCAAACACTAACCATGAGTGAAAGAAAAGTTTCTGTGTTATCATTCATATTCTCTGAAAAATGGCCAATAAATCCTAAATTCTGCCAGGGTATGTAAACTTATGAGCACAACTGTATATATATCATAACCATATCAGAAATATAAATACACATATCATTTACAATTATAATTTACATAGTATGAATTTAAAAAGATAGGATTAAGATCAAACTCCGTATTCATACCTTTGGGGTAGTGTGTCCAATTTCCATATCCATTTGGCCTCCTTATAAAGTAGGTCCCTCTGTCTATCTCCCCCCGTAGATTTTCTCTTAGCTTGGTCTAACACCACAAAACGCAGTTGGCTCAACTGATTACCCATTTGTAAAAAATGTGCCGGTACTGGTAGATCGTTTGTCCCTGAATTTCTGATATAGATTCTAATATAGTATCTAATTTATTAACAATATTCCAACTATGGGCCAGATTACAAGTGGAGCGCAAATTTACTCTGATGCTTGAGCGTTAATTGTACTGCAAGTAAGATTTTTGCGTTCGTCAGGTTGCACTGGTATTATGAGTTGAAAGTAAACTGTTTTCACTCTTGCGCTAACCTGATGAGAGCAAACATCCAGTTAGAATATTGCTTGCACATTCACGTATTTTCCCATAGAAGTCAATGGAGAAAAAAGTAGAAAACAAAACACCCCACTGTCGCTCAGACCCGATAACATATTCTCATGTGCACTAACCCAACATGAAAAGATCAATATTTCAAATTCCAATGTTCTTTGCATAACAGAATATGTTCTATTTATTATAAATACATATTTCTACATATATCTGATGGTATTTTGGTAATATATAAATAACTATACCTATATATACATGCTTATATAAAGGTATAGATATATACAGATATATACATCTATTTAGAAATACTATGCAGAACATTGGAATTTGAAATATTTACAGTAAAACATAATACAAACCTTTATTAAAAATTAATATTGTACACATATGCTTTTACGTGTTATCATCTACTTAACAGCAAAGGGCTCCAATGTACATATATGTTTACATATGTATTTATGTATTTATATGTGTATAAATGTCTGCAGATACATATACAGTACAGATATAAATACATATATACATATGTATATATATATATATATATATATATATATATATTATCTCACAAAAGTGAGTACACCCCTCACGTTTTTGTAAATATTTTATTATATCTTTTCATGTGACAACACTAAAGAAATGACACTTTGCTACAATGTAAAGTAGTGAGTGTTCAGCCTGTATCACAGTGTAAATTTGCTGTCCCCTCAAAATAACTCAACACACAGTCATTAATGTCTAAACCGTTGGCAACAAAAGTGAGTACACCCCTAAGTGGAAATGTCCAAATTGGGCCTAATTGCCATTTTCCCTCCCCGGTGTCATGTGACTCGTTAGTGTTACAAGGTCTCAGGTGTGAATGGGAAGCAGGTGTGTTAAATTTGGTGTTATTGTTCTCACACTCTCTCATACTGGTCACTGGAAGTTCAACATGGCACCTCATGGCAAAGAAATCTCTGAGGATCTTAAAAAACGAATTGTTGCTCTACATAAAGATGGCCTTGGCTATAAGAAGATTGCCAAGACCCTGAAACTGAGCTGCAGCACGGTGGGCAAGACCATACAGGGGTTTCACAGGACAGGTTCCACTCAGAACAGGCCTCACCATGGTCGACCAAAGAAGTTGAGTGCACATGCTCAGCGTCATAATCAGAGGTTGTCTTTGGGAAATAGACTTATGAGTGCTGCCAGCACTGCTGCAGAGGTTGAAGGGGTGGGGGGTCAGCCTTCCGAGAAGGAAGCCTCTTCTAAAGATGATGCACAAGAAAACCTGCAAACAGTTTGCTGAAGACAAGCAGACTAAGGACATGGATTACTGGAACCATGTCCTGTTGTCCAATGAGACCAAATAAACTTATTTGGTTCAGATGGTGTCAAGCGTGTGTGGTGGCAAGCAGGTGAGGAGTACAAAGACAAGTGTGTCTTGCCTACAGTCAAAATTGGATCAATAAGAGACTGCGCCCGGAATCTAATCTTAAAGCTCCTTCACAGGTAATCTTCCCTATAATTACCGTATAAAATTACAATGTGTTGAGACAATATGGAGTAAAGGAGCGCTATAAGCTAAATAAGATAGTCTGGAGACCTCAATACAATTAATCAAACATACATTTATTTTAAAAAATTAAAAAGTGTCATACAGTAGTATATATTAGGGACGTCTCCCTGGAATTAAAACAATTCTATATCTAAAACAATAAAGTATATAATGTACCAAGTTTTTATGTATATTCCACCTTTCTATTTTAATTATCTCTTTTCCACCTTAATTAATATGTTGCCGCAGCTGTAGCGGCTACTTTATTAGTCTTTCAATCATAAAGCAACAATGTCTCTTTTTATGATTTTATGAATTTGTATTTATATAAGTCATTTATCGTTACAATGTCTTTTGCTGTTTTCTGTAATTTTTGTAGACTTGTCTGTAAAACAGTTATTTTTGTATACGGATGGGCTTACCGGGTCTTCTGACACTTCTGTGTCTGGTGTACGTTGCCTGGGTGTCAAAATCTGATCACTGCTTTTTGTTTGGTATCGAAACCTGGACCACGCTCCTGCGTGTATGGGTTTCTTTTATGCTGCCGGTCTGAAGCAATTTTCACCCCTGCAGTCTGGGTTCTTTGTTTCCCGGACAGCCTCCTAAGACAGGTAGTTACGATGTACGCCTCCAGCGTGTGTATAGGAACTAGGACTTAGATTCGCAAACGGCCGTTTGTCTTAAACTTTCTTTCCCTCTCCTTTTTCAAAGTGGGGTTAGTTTAGTGGGTGCCCAGTTCTCTGTGGTAGAAAGAACGTACTCAATGCAGAACCCATAAAAAGCTGCAAAAACGTGTATATACAGAATGCAGCAAAGGTTAACCTGTAAATGTTAACAAAATAACAGTTGTTACAATAACAAGCAAAGTAACATAAAAATCGCACAGTTCATATGTGAACAAAACGAGGTTGTGATATAGATTCTTGGCACTGATGCTTGTTGGTACTGGATATAGGAGCAAAAAAGTTCCAAACCCTAATAATCAGCTAGATTACGAGTTATGCGTGCTATAGGGAAATTAACAAACGCAACACAAGTTGCGTTATTTAACCCGCTATAGCACAGCCATTACAAGTTTTGAAACAAAATACATGCGCTGTTTTGACGTGCTTGTGCACACTTTCCCCTTAGACATCAATGGGGAGAGCGGGTCAGAAAAAAGTCTAACACCTGCAAACACAGAATGAAAAGCTCCGTAACGCAGCCCCCTTGATGTCTATAGGGTAAAAAATAACGTTTAAACCTAACACCCTAACATAAACCCGAGTCTAAACACCCCTAATCTGCTGCCCCTGACATCACCGCCACCTACCTACAGTTATTAACCCCTATTCTACCACTCCCAATATCGCCACCACCTAAATAAAGTTAGTAAATCCTAATCTGCCGCTCCCGATATCGCTGCCACTATATTAAAGTTATTAACCCCTATTCCGCCGCTCCCTAATATTGCCACAACTAAATAAAGGTATTAACCCCTAAACCTCTGACCTCCCACATCACTACCACTGAATAAACCTTTTAACCCCTAAACCGCCAGCCCCCCACATCACAACAACCTAAATTAAACTATATTAAGCCGTAAACCTAACCCTCACCGTAACGTAACCCTAACCGTAACCCTAACCGTAACCCTAAACCTAACACCCCTTAACTTTAACATAATTAAAATAGAGCTAAACTAAAGTTACAATTATTAACTAAATAATACATATTTAAACTAAATACTTTCCTGTGAAATAAAACCTAAGCTAGCTTAGGTTTTATTTTTATTTCACAGGTAAGTTTGTATTTATTTTAACTAGGTAGACTAGTAAGTAAATAGTTATTAACCATTTACTAACTACCTAGTTAAAATAAATACAAACGTATCTGTCAAATAAAACCTAACCTGCCTTACACTAAAACCTAACATTACAAAAAATAAAAAAACACTAAAATTACAAAAAAAATAAAAAAAACTACCATTACAAAAAATAACAAACAAAATTATACAAAGGAATAACAATTATTCCTATTCTAATATCCTTTAAAAGGAAAAATACCCACCCCAAAATAAATAAACAAAAAAACTAATCTAGAATAAACTACCAATATCCCTTAAAATTGAGCCTTAAAGGGACATTATACACTCATTTTTTCTTTGCATAAATGTTTTGTAGATGATCTATTTATATAGCCCATAGTTTTATTTTTAAATAAATTTATAGTTTTGCTTATTTTTAAATAACATTGCTCTGATTTTCAGACTCCTAACCAAGCCCCAAAGTTTTATGTAAATACTGTCAGCTACCTTCTCCAGCTTGCTGCTGTTTGTGTAAAGGGTCTTTTCATATGCAAAAGAAGGGGGAGGGGTAGAGTGTCTTATTTGCCACTTGCAGTGGGCTTTCCAGCTACCTTTTCAACAGAGCCAAACTGACAGCTTCTAAGTAAGTTTTTAAACAGTTTTATACTGGATTTTTATTTCAGTATCTGTACATCTTATTATTTATAGTAGTGTCTATTACATGCAGTTATATGAAAATGAGTGTATACTGTCCCTTTAAGTTAAACAGCTCTTTTACCTGAAAAAAAAATACAAAGACCCACTAACATTACAAAACCCACTCCCCAAACCCACAAAATAAAAAAAAAACTATCTTAAAATCCTAATCTACCCATTGCCCTGAAAAGGGCATGTGTATGGGCATTGCAATAGAATAGAATGAGAGCTGCTTAAATCCTATTGGCTGATTTGAACAGCCAATAGGATTTTAGCAGCTCTAATTCCTATTGGCTGATTCAAATTTTTCAGCCAATAGGAATGCAAGGGACACCATTTTGAAACGGCTCCCTTGCATTAAAGATTCAGTGTATGGCGGCGACCGTATGAAGAGGATGCTCAGCGCCGGATGTCTTCATGATGGACCCGCTCCATGCCGCTGGGATCAAGATAGAAGATGCCGTCTGGATGAAGATAGAAGAGGCCGTCTGGTTGAAGATTTCTCGCCGCCTGGATGAGGATTTCGTTGTCTGAATGAAGATAGAAGAGGCCGTCTAGATGAAGACTTCTCGCCACCTGGATGAAGATCGTTCAAGCGGGACTTCAAAAACTGTAAGTGGATCGTCGGGGGTTAGTGTTAGTTTTTTTTTAAGGGTTCTTTGGGTGGGTTATTTTTTTAGATCAGGGTTTGGGATATTCCTAAACAGTAACCCAGTAGCGAAACATTTTCATTCACACGAACAAAGACTATTTCATTTTTCGTTTAAGGCAATAGAACAGATAGAAAATGATCCACTAGGAGGAGATAGAAGTAAGAAACTCCTTAGGAGAGAGGTATATGGGATTTTTTTTTTTTTTCCAAAATAATTTTTTTATTGAGGTTATGTAGATAAATACAAAACAATATAGAATACCTTACAACAAAGACAACAACAAAGTCAAATTTACAATAGTTATTCTTAATCATGAAATAACAGAATAGTATTGTGCTAGGTATATATTAATAACCTCTATTTTTATAATATATTCTCCACTCATTTCTTCAGATATCACAAACGGCCACTTTAGGACCAAGAAAAACAAATGTAAACTGGCTACTGAAGTTTTTGGCTTCAAGAATATGAGGGGGGGGGGAGGAAATTCAGCGGGTAAGCACTGCTATTCAAATATGGGGGAATGTGGGGGGGGGCAGAGCCTTAGGAAAGGACAAAAGGAGAGACGTAGTGGGGCCTCTAAGATAGATACTGAAAAGTTAGGGGTAGATCAAAGAATCATCATAGAACATATGATGTTTGGCGGCTAGGACTAAACGGGTACCTAAGAGAAATTATCATATGTCCCTGAGTCACATAGTATCTGGGGTGCCATGTAGAGTCTTCATTAGCTAGCTGAAAGTCTGCAGACTTACCACATTCAACATATAGTATTCATATATTCATATATTAGGGAGCAATGATAAGGTATACACAACCCTTAAGATAATGCAAATACAATCTTAGAGGTATCTTTTAGTCTATGCGTAGAAAGAGCTGTAACTGTCTATAATATAAACTACTCTTATGCAAGAAACTAGACTTAATGTTAAAGTTGGTAACTAAGGAAGTGATCAATTAACAAACTGACTGTATATCATTTAAATGTAGGAATAGAATATAACAGGAGCCGTCCATAAGACACGTTAACCTGGAGATGAACTCCATTGCATATTGTGCCTGCATGGAGTTGAATTGTTAAACCTTACATTAATAGTAGGACATATAAACAAGCAAAATATAATTTCCTATTGACAAGCCTGCAGCACAAATCTGTGTGTAGTATATTCAACATAGATAGAGTAGGATCTGTACTAACTACCATAGTCGAGTAATAGGATAGTAGGTTAGGGAGGGGCGGACCACGGGGCTATTTATTTTTATAGATTATTCATACTCCTCAGTGACCCTGCATTTGAGAAAGAGTTAAGTAACAAAATGTGCAGGGTAAGAAGCCCTGTATCTAGGAAGATTAGGATGAGTGGGTTAAATGAGTTCAGCTGAAAGTTTGCTTTCTAGAGGACTCAGTATTTCTAGAGTGAATGACAAAGCAAATTCTATAGCTAAAAACCTTGTTATGTGTGAGATAGTATTGCCTCTTATAATATTTGCAGGATGTATCTAGCAGATAAATATATGAGCACATGACATGAATGCGAGTTAAAGGTGAATAAATATTTGTTAACATGATGTATGAAGTCCCTCTATTCAAATTGAGAGGGCTATAAGGAGTATTTGTGTAAGAGCCTTGGTTCTATTTAGTAATAAATAATGCCTGGCCTGAAAGACTATCAGTGCAGCTGCTAG
Source organism: Bombina bombina (assembly GCF_027579735.1). Classification (NCBI taxonomy): domain Eukaryota; kingdom Metazoa; phylum Chordata; class Amphibia; order Anura; family Bombinatoridae; genus Bombina; species Bombina bombina. The sequence continues at coordinate 1,008,337,733 of NC_069500.1, forward strand.
AGACTTCAGACTTATAATAAATAACATAGGTAGTGTCTAGGTAGTAGACCCTGAGAGGCTCTAAGATTGTGCTTATGAAATCTAGTCACCAGAGTGACAATAGGGTTAAATCTACGTGTACTTATTATGTAATAAAGACATCTCTATCCTACTATATTACCTTGTAAGTATAGTGTAGTGAGCAGATATTCTAGTGGCGTTAGTGAAGCGTACTAAATATACCTGTCATGCTTATAAGTAAAATCTCGGCCTCTTATAGGAGTCAACTGATATAAACAAAAAACAGCAGAGTAGCATAGTATAACAAAACACTGGTCAAGATATTAAAAAATGCAGAACGATGCCAAGGAACCATTAGTCCTTATGAGAGAACTGTAGTGATATAGCAAACTATTGTAAATATGGGGAAAGAGAGGGAGGATGTCCAGATACATCAAACTATGAAGAATAAACTCAATCCAAAATATACATGTGCACTCAGGTGTTTGCTCAATATTGGTGCATGCGCAGCTCAAAAGGCTCCCATCAGCTAGTGAAACATTAAAGAGTTAAATTAGAGATAATGGTGGAGTCTCAGGGAAAACAGGGACGGCGCCATATTGGATTGTACATTGATATATAAAGTCCCACTGGGGTTTCTGGAAAGTGCCAATCACCCTGGTCAGAGTATGAATCAAATAAGAGAACTAAAAATAGAAAATAAAATAGTGTCAATTTGGCTAAACATTTAGAATAATAGAGCATTATAGTAGGACCAATTACTCAGCTTAGGTTCAGCCTGTTAGAATTACCAGACCGGAGAGCTCTGAGATGGCACCGGGAACAGTTTTAAAGTTAGTCTCTTCCTCATCCAATCCCCGCTTGTGGGGACCGATGGACAGAGGGAATGGAGACAACAACTGGCTGTCGAAATCTCTGAAGTCCCTGAAGTTGTGAAAGGGTTATCAGCCAGGGTAGGTAGTTATGCGGTAGTTCAATTACAGCTCCGTTGCAGGGCAGGGTCTCCACCGGTCTCCAGGGTGTGCCGATGTTATAAGGAGAAACCACAAAGCTAATGACAGCCCTGTACTTCTGTGCCCTGGGTATGCTCGGCTGTGCTTGAGCAGTTTTCGTAGGAGACAAGAGAGCTATTGAGGTAGGTGTAGTTAGAGCTCTATCATAAATGCGGCAGTCTCTGCCAAAAGTACCAAAAACACCCTTACCGATATCGGCTAAGGAGCCAGAAGACATCCGATCTGGAAGAAGCTGAGGTCTGGGATGCATCGCCGTATGAGAGTAAGGTTTCCACCCGGGAGGCATAAAACCCCCATCAGCCTCACAGACCAGTTTATGCGACAGCCCTTTCATGAGATCCTCCAGGTCGGTGCGCAGATTTAAATTGCCTACTGTCTGAAGATCCGACTCAATGATTCCCGGGCCCGGCACTTTCATGAAGTGTTGTAATTGCTCCCCTTTCAAGTTATAAAAATTCCTGCATGCTTTTTCTGGGGCCATAACTGATCTCGAAGGGATCGTTAGCTTCAGCTTGTGTAGGGGCAGTGTTATAGAAGTCACATTAGTTCCCGCATCACCGCCGCCATCTTGTCCGTCATATGTAGCGGGTAACTGGTCAGAGAGTTGTGTAAGTAGTAAACTCATGTCCGAAAAATATTCTTTCAGGCTCCCAGAGATACGATCCTCAAACCTGTGTAGCGCAGCGTCCAGCTCCATTTCAGCAGATATTGAAGATTGGATTCTTCAAGAATGTTGCGCGAATATATAACTAGATCGCTTTGTTAGGCAAATCAGGCCTCAAACGTAATTATGCTGCAAAAGCTCCAGAAGTCCATCAATTAAAGATATAATCTTTGCAGAGTGAGCAGTGGTAACTATTCTCAGTTCCAGGTCAGTGTTAAGGCATAAACGGTCAGGAAATAGCATATTTGCCCGTCTTCCATTAGATAGAACAGAGCAGCTCCCGGTATATGGGATTTTTACGTTACAGACCAGAATACCACAAGGCATGAACAAAAGATATGACGTAAACCTATTCATAGACTAGGGACACAGCAACATTCATAAAACAATTATAAAATAAGTGAATCAATAACTTTGAAACTGAATATTCTACTAGACATATAACGGAAACATAGATAACCTAATATAGTTTCCTTAGTTTACTCAGGTTACTTTACATATCGACCAAATAATGATGAAACAATGCAAACTTATCAGCCAATATATATATATATATATATATATATATATATATATACACACTAATAGTTATAAACAACAAACAATCAATTAATCAATTAGATGCAAGACAAACAAACTTAACATTCAGAAAATGTAGGACAAAACTACAATTACTAAAAGAGTCTCTAGAGAAGGACTTATCACTTCACATACTAATAACAACAATTATATAGATCCCTCTTCAATATCCCCACCAATAAATAGTATCCCCTTCTATTGACATTGTATTTTATTTTATATTTATTTTTGTTTTATTTAATTATATAATTCTTTTATAATTTCCAATTCATTTATTGATCTAAGAGACAAGAATCAGTACGATTATGAATAATAGATTTTCCCAGAGAATTTAGATTTAATCTAGCTATTAACCAGACTTAAAAAGATTAGTAATAACTAGCAATAACTAATATCCTAGCATAGAACTACAGAGCTAGTACATGAGAAAAGAATTTGACTTTCTCTACCTTAATCCACCTATAGTGGTATCCAGTATAAAGATTAACAAGTCTAGGGTCTAGTGTACTGTTCTTTCTCCCCTATTTTTCCTCCCTAGATATTCAACTAATACTTAAAATGCACATGATAATAACGCAAATTATTATCATTATGTGCTTCCTTTCTCCATTTGAATGAATCACACATTCGAGGGGACTAATAACTATCAAACAAAAGGATCATAAAGATAGTGAGTAACATTTACCAATAACAATAGCTAGCAACATTACATTTAAGTATCAGTAGAATATTAGGGGAGGTAGACTTTCTCAGACATAATTAAGTTATGTACTAAGAATAATAGCTTCATGTCAAATAATTGCTGTTTTTAAGTTTCCAAGTTTTAATTATATTCTGTAACTTGTTCCTTTTGTTATTTATTATTTTTTCTTATGATATTTTTATTTCTTTTCTTATACATATCAAGTATATACATACATGTGAATACATAAGTACAGTATATAGGAATATACTGTATATGTATATACATATACCACTAATGGAAACTGGATGTTAGATAAATGTTAAAAGAATTATTCTGTTCTAAGGTCTCTTTAACTGTTCTGGTACAGTGTTGTGAGTGGACAAAAATAACCCATATATCTGATATTATATAAACCCATTTGACTAATCAATAGCATATACCCTCAATTTTTTAACCAATCAATGGTTAACACCAATATGGAATACACACCTTCTTTTTCATTGGTTCCACTCATCTATAAACTGATCCAGAACAGCAGAGACAATTATCTCTGATGAAGCGCATGTACGCATGCACAAAACACGTCAGATAGGAGTTTACCCTGTGTGTTTATTGAAGCCTGCTCCATAATAAACCATTGGATTTACCGTGAGACTTAGTGCTTTCCTTTCCTCATCTCATATATTCCTAAACAAGCTAAATGCCCTTTCAAGGGCAAGGCCCATACAAATGCCCTTTTCATGGCAATGGGTAGCTTAGGTTTTTGTTAGAGTTAGGTTTTTTATTTTGGGGGCTTGGTTGAGTGGTGGGTTTTACTGTTGGGGGGTCTTTGTATTATTATTTTTTTTCAGGTAAAAGAGCTGTTTAACTTAGGGCAATTCCCTACAAAAGGCCCTTTTAAGGGATATTGGTAGTTTATTGTATTCTAGGGTTTTTTTTTTTTTATTTTGGGTGGGATTTTTTATTTTGATAGGACTATTAGATTAGGTGTAATTTTTTTTTATGTTGGATAATTTTGTTTGTTATTTTTCGTAATTTAGTGTTTGTTATTTTTTGTAATTTAGTTTTTTTTATTTTTTGTAATTAGATACTTTGTAATTTTTAGAGTAGTGTTAGGATTTTTTTAATGTTCTTTTAATTTGACAGGTAGGTTTTAATTTAATTTAAGATAGGGAAATGGTAATTTTAATATAGTTATGGGGGCGTTAAGTTTAAGGGTTACTAGTTTACTTTAGTATATTTCATTGTGGGGGGCTTGTGGTTTAGGGGTTAATAGGTTTATTATAGTGGCGGCGGTGTAGGGCTTAATAAATTTAGTACAGTGGGGGTGATGTGGGCGGATGGCAGATTAGGGCTTATGCGGGAGGGCGGCGGTTTAGGCGTTAATAACTATATTATAGTGGTGACGATGTTGGGGAGTGGCGGAATAAGGGTTAATAACTATTTTTAGTGGCGGCTATGTCGGGAGTGGCAGATTAGGGGTTAATAACTTTAATATAGTGTTTGTGATGTGGGAGGGCCTCGGTTTAGGGGTTAATAGGTAGTTTATGGCTGTTTAGTGTACTTTGTAGTAGTTTAGTTATGAGTTTTATGTTACAGTTTTGTTGCGTAAAACTCATAACTACTGCTCTCAGATGGCGGTACGGATCTTGTCGGTATAGGCTGCAATGCAAGCTTTTTAACCTGACTGCAAAACTCGTAATGGCAGCGCTATAGAAGTCCAATGAAAAAACAACATTTTTACGTGTGCGGGACTGACGTTGCGGTACAGGCTAAAAGGCTTGCGGTATAGCTATACCGACAAGACTTGTAATGGCTGCACTGCTGTTTTAATGCTGAAATGGCCATTTTTTTCAGCGTTAAACACGAATGCACAACTCGTAATCTAGTTGAATGAGAGGTCTGTCTTTGTAAATGCAAAGATGAAAACCAAAGTTTGAAATTCCTACTTACAGGAATTTACCTCAATCGATATGAGGTAAGTAGATAGCAGTCCTGAAGAAACTCAGATGGGCCTGTAAGATATCCGCCACTGGATATGAGTGAAAACCCTTTAATCTGCCTTCTATGCTTCCTGGCGTGTATGATAGCACCAAAAACTTTCCTCCATGCAATGGTAGTGGATATGTGGAAAAAGAAGAAACAAACACAATAGTGCAGTACTGTATGTTTAATGTTGTATAAAAAGACCAATACAACTCCACCCCCAAAGGGTATTATGTTCACATTTAGCAACCTCAATAGAATGTGAGGTAATTGTTTAGCACAAAAGTAGTTAAATCCTGACTCCTGTTTAAATCCTCTGTTGATCACCAGAAGTATTAAGCAGCTCCAGGGAAATACAGGGGTATGGTGTGATACAGTTCATAAAAGTGAGGGTATATAGTGTAGTCCGTATATAAAGCAAGTTTTTTTACAAGCAAATATACAACACTATATAAAAATATAAGTAAATAAAAGAAAGTAAATAGAATAAATAAAAGCAAAGGTCACATTAAATAGTGACCGGTTCACCTAAGGCATTTTGAAAAAATATTTTCAATATTGTCCTTCGTCATCAGAGATATATATATCTTTAGACATGTATATGTATGTATCTCAATGTTAAAACCCTTTGGCTGCCTTTTTTTCCCCAACACCTGAGACCTCATATGTTTAAGCTTTTATAATCTTTGTGTGCAATTTATTTTGTGAATAATTTTATTAGATAGTGTTATTTTTATTATACTTTTTTATGTGTTTTGTGACAAAACAGGTAAAATGGGGGAGCTGACACTCTTAGTTGCAGAAGAGGACTATGATGTTATCAGTATAACTGAAACTTGGTGGGATGATTCACATGACTGGGCAGATAACTTAGAGGGGTATACTTTATTTAGGAGGGAAAGAAATAAGAAAAGGGGTGGAGGAATCTGCATGTATATTAAACCTAACCTTAAACCTACAATAAGGGAAGATATTTGTGATACAGGCGACAATGTAGAGACCCTGTGGGTGGAAATAAAGAGTGGGGGGACGAATCCTAAAAAAATATTACTAGGAACATGCTACAAGCTCCCCAACATTAGTGACTTGGATGAAACTCAACTACTAATACAAATAGGTAAGGCTGCTAATAACAGTGCTGTAATTATGGGAGATTTTAACTATCCTAATATAAACTGGGCCAATGAAACTAGTAATTCAGCTAAAGGGGATAGATTTATCAATGTTCTCAGGGATAACTTCTTGTCACAATTAATAGAGGAGCCAACTAGGAGTAACGCTATATTGGATTTAGTGCTATCAAATAATACAGATATAATATCAAACATAGATGTCAAAGAACATTTGGGTAAGAGTGATCATAACATGGTCACATTTGAAATTTCTTTTCATAAGCAGTGTCTTAAAGGTTTAACCAAGACGTTTAATTTTAAGAAAGCAAAATTTAACGATTTAAGGAAATCATTAAATAATATAAATTGGGACAAAGTATTCTCTAATAAAAATACAGAGGATAAATGGATAACATTTAAAACTTTGTTAAATAAATATACATATCAACAAATACCATATGGTTATAAAAATAAAAATAAAAAATCCAAGCCAATGTGGCTGAATATAAATGTGTTAAGAGAAATTAGGAAAAAACGTAGGGCATTTAAATTATTCAAAGAAAATAGTACAGACTCAAAATTCCATATTTATAAGGAATGTAACAAAGCAATCAAATTAGCCAAAATTGAAAATGAAAAATTAATTGCAAAGGATTATAAATCTAACCCTAAAAGGTTCTTTAAGTACATAAATAGCAAAAAATCTAAGAAAGACAATATAGGTACATTAAAATGTGGGGAAAGTAGAATGATTAACAGTGACAGGGAGAAGGCTGAGATACTAAACCAGTTTTTTTCTTCAGTATACACAAGAGAGGAACCATTGGATGATACTTTGGAACAAAATAGAACATGCCAGCCCATACCATTAATTGGTTTATGTATAGAGGATATCAGGAATACATTGGATAATATTAAGGTAAATAAAACTCCAGGCCCAGATGGAATACACCCAAGGGTGTTAAGGGAATTTAGCACTGTTATAGACAAACTTCTACTCTTAATTTTTCAAGACTCCTTATCCTCAGGCATGGTACCCAAGAATTGGCGTAAAGCTGATGTGGTGCCACTCTTCAAAAAGGGAAGTAGGGATGATCCAGGAAGCTATAGACCAGTTAGTCTGACATCAATAGTGGGGAAGATATTTGAAGGGATTATAAGGGATTATATTGATGAGCATATTCGTGTAAACAAGATTATGAGTTATAATCAACATGGTTTTAGGAGAAATAGATCATGTCAAACTAATCTAATTAGATTCTATGAGGAAGTGAGTAAAATATAGATAAAGGGGAATCAGTTGATGTGATATACTTAGATTTTGCAAAGGCATTTGATACAGTGCCACATGAGAGATTAATGCACAAAATTAGGAGACTGGGAATAGCTGAAAATGTTATTTTGTGGATAAATAACTGGATAAAAGATAGGGAGCAACAAGTAGTAGTAAATGGATCATACTCAGATTGGACAAAGGTAATCAGTGGAGTACCCCAGGGATCAGTGCTAGGCCCTCTTTTTAATATTTTTATAAATGACTTGGAGCTAGGATTAAATAGTGACATCTCTATTTTTGCAGATGATACTAAGTTAAGTAAGGTTATTAGGTCAGAGCAGGATGAACTTTCGTTACAAAGGGACCTGCAAAAATTAGAAGTATGGGTAGGTAAATGGAAAATGAGATTTAATACGGGAAAATGCAAGGTTCTACATTTTGGAAGTAAAAATAAGCAGGCAACGTATTATTTAAATGGAACAAGACTTAGCCAAACACAGGAGGAAAGGTATTTGGGGGTAGTAATAGATAACAAGCTAAAGATGGGTGCACAATGCAGGGCAGCAGCTTCAAAGGCTATTAACATACTAGCATGTATTAAAAGAGGCATTGACTCAAGGGAGGAAAGCATAATTCTGTCACTATATAAAGCCCTGGTAAGACCTCACCTTGAGTATGGAGTGCAGTTCTGGGGACCAATCGCAAAAAAAGATATTGCAGAACTAGAAAAAGTCCAGAGAAGGGCCACAAAGCTAATAAGGGGATTGGAGAATTTAACCTATGAGGAGAGGCTAACCAAACTGGGTCTGTTTTCTTTAGAAAAAAAGGCGCTAAAGAGGTGACATGATTACTTTATATAAATATATTTAAGACCCATATACAGAGATGGCAGAAGCTATGTTTATTCCAAGAAAATTGTTTGTGACCAGAGGTCACAATTTAAGGTTGAAGGAAAGGAGATTTAATCTCCTGCAACGGAAATGTTTTTTCACTGTAAGAGCAATAAAAGTGTGGAACTCATTACCAAAGGAGGTAGTGAATGCCAATACCCTAGATACATTTAAAAATTATTTGGATACATTTCTATCTATAAACAAAATTCATGGATATGATTGCTAGTTTTAAATGGGTCACCTTTTAGTGGGATTATTTAAGCTTGACTTGATTTTTTTGTATATATTTTAGATTTGTATAGGTTGAACTCGATGGACTTCGGTCTTTATTTAACCTCATCTACTATGTTAATATGTTACTATGTAATTTTATGTTTCAGGAAACAGTTAACCAGAGTGCAGAAGGCGCGATAATCACTATAGCGTAAATCGTGATTGCGCTCAAGCAATCGCGTTTACTTTCAACTCAAAATACGAGGACGAGGAGTAAGCCTGACGAGCGCAAACCCTCTCAATATATCCCTTATCACTTGGCACAAATGTTTGCGCTCCACTCATAATCTAGCCCTATATTTATTAAGTACAACACTTCTAAATAAATGTCAAATTAAATATGCAGAAACTCTTAATAGGCAAATGAATATTCATTAGAAGTAAAAATAGCAATTTTAAAATTCATTACTTGTGTCCAGTTAAATTTATTTAATCAGTCATTATAAAGTTATGCTTTATTTTTTATATACATACCAAAACTATATTATTTTAGAACATAGCTTCAGGCATGTTGTACTTTTTTGTTTGGTATTGCTAATTACTGGGTCATTTAAGTCATTTTGACATGTATGCATGGTATTTCATGAATTAAAAACTGCACTGAAAATTATTTGCATGGCAGATAAATGTTTTAACACAATTAAAGCAGTTTATTTGATTGTAGACTTTGCATTGTTTTGCATTCCAAGGACATACATTTTGAAAAAAATTCTTGAAAATTATTTATCTTATCTCTTATCACCAATTATGAGCACACATTGTATAGGATACACAAAAAGCAGTAAAAATAGCTTTACTGCCTCCCTACATCTTTTTAAACCAGTCCATATCTGGGGTAAAGCCTTTCTTTCAATCCTTAACAATCTACATAACCTCTTTAATCTCTTCCCACAATTAACTATAACGGAAAATTACCTGAAAATGATTAACCCTTACTTCACTAGATTCTCCCATGATAGAATCAACACCTTTTTTTCTGTATGCCCAGCATCTAAAGCCTATATGTAACTTATACTCACATCACTGCCCTCTCTTCTTTACCACATCATCCTTACTTTTACTAACCCTCGAAATCCTAATGCTGGCCCCACTGACCTAGCCCCAGAAATGGTTGATGGCTCCACACAGAACATGCATATAAATTCCACTTCAACACTCATGGTTCTCTGATGACACAACCTACAAGAAATTCCCACAACACCCATGGACCACCCAGCACTTAAGCGATTCAGCTTAAAAATGTAACTGTAGAAGATTCATTGGATATGAAAAAGGCAAGAAGAATAACCAGTGTATAGGCATATTTAAAACCAAAGATTTTCAGAGGCCCTACAGAATAGCATATTATACCCAAAATAGATCAAAGACAAATGATAACGGCACTGACCTGGTAGGCCAATCAGGAACTGGAACCCAAATAGCAACAAAATAGCACACTCTTACTAGCAGGTCCTCTAAGGGAATCTGGAGATGAGGACATGATCCTTGGAGGTCTGTGGTGGAATGGGAGCTTTATTAATTAAATAAAAAAATTCAAAGAGATGAATAGAAGAGGAGCAAACAAAAGAAAGGTCAGAACATCTTAGAGCAGTGTAGGCAGTGAAGGTTCAAAAATGGTTAACCATAGCAAAATCTAAGACGTCGTAAATCCAATAACACTGAGAGCAGGGAAGGACCAGGGTACAGGTGCAAGAGCAGGAAAAGAAGCAATGACAGGATAAGAGTCAGGAGCAGAATGCGAAGAATCCTTAGCCAAAGCTTCAGAATACCTGAGCACTGGACTGAACAACCTCAGGGCTTTTATAGGGACGGCCCCTTCCTGGAGGTGGAGTGTTACCTAACTCCTTAATTGTAGCCAGGGGCAACAACATTATCTTAGCACATACTTGCAGCAACAGAGAGTGAGGCCAGAACACCAGCTCCAGAAGTGTGGACAGCCATAGCATTGCATGAAGGATGCCGAGGGAGAAGCTGGCATTGAGGAGCAGGTAAGGGTCTTCCCCATAAGCCCCTGTGAGCTGTGACAGATCAAATATATATATTTTACTCAGAGAGCTAAGAAGACACACTGGTAACCATGTTTTGTTGTGAAACCTGTCCATTTGTGATTACATTTATCACTGCACAAGCTTTAGAGTAGTCCAGGGTGATTTTAAACTCCCAGCTCAAAGGTAGCATATAGGTTAAGAAGAAGTGGTCTTAGTATGTTGGTTACTTTAAGTGATGGTAAATCCAAGTGAATAACAAACGCTAGGATTTATCATCACTAAAAATCAAGTGGAGTTTAAGTGATCATATATGTAAAAAAGGGCGCTAAACTCACTCTGAATGTGCTCTTGCACTTTGTTAAATTTAGCGATTCCAGCCGCCCATGGCACATCTCTCTTCTACCAATGAAGTGATGCTTGCACCATAAAACTAATAGCCGTGCATATAGAACACTGTCAGTTGACACACACGGCTTTTGGTTTAGAGGTGCAAACTTCACCACATTGGAGGAGAGCAATGTGTTATGGGCGGCCGGAGTCGCTGAGTTTAGCAATGTGCAATGGCACATTAATGGTGAGTTTAGCACACTTTTTTTACATATATGATCACTTAAACTCCACTTTATTCTTAGTGATGGTAAATCCTAGCGTTTGTTATACGCTTGGATTTACCATCACTTTAACTTTCTGCTGCAGGATCTTTCATGCAAGTCTGCAACAAAAAGAGCTCCAAAACTGCTTCCCCCACTTGATAAATTGAGCCTTTATATTTTAACTTGAATATATGTAACAAAAAATACAATTAACTTCACTTAAACTTAACAACACTTAATTTAAAGGTTATTGTACTCAAAGGGGCCAATTTATTATGCTGCAAATGCAGCATTTTCTGCGCAATTTATTATGCTGCGCTTGTGCAATGATAAATGCCAACAGTGATCTTGCATCCATTGAGTCGTTATTCGGTTTGCGTGCACTCGCAAACCGTTAAATATGCTGTTGAAATCAATATCTTTTATCAACTGTTTCCAATGTCGCGCTATACCTCAATATCAGCAGCCAGACTTCGGCTGCCGAAAAGATCTTTGCGTCCCGTAGAAAGTAATAGAAGCCGTTAATCGATAAATTATACCAGCTTTCCAATGAAAGTGTAACCGTTAATACACTGTCGGAGGCTGTCGATACATTGAGAAATATTACACCCAGCTCTACTAGGTGTAAAGGAGGAAAAAATTGCTTTTTGAGGCCTGTTTCTCATTGAAATTGCAAATCACAAAAACATTTATGAGTGTTTCAATGTAAAAGTAACATTATATATGCTACATTTATTGTTCCTATGTATAATATGTATGTACAGGGAAAAATATATGCAAGCATATATCACCTATTCAAAATGCAACATTTGCCCAAGGATGCTATATATATTCTCAATATATATATATATAGATATAATTATATCTAATAATAATCTTCCCCTACATGTATATACTATATGTATGATTATTGTATATACGTCTTTGACGTATATAAACCATATAATTATATTTTATTTTTGTGAAAATATATATGTTCTTGCAAAATAACGCAATCAAATATTTGTGTTATGTCACTTTAAATTAAAGGGATAGTGTATTCACAATTAAACATTCAGGAATCAGATAAATCATTCAATTCCAATCAACTTACATATGTACTCATAATCAATTTAATTTTGTTATGTTTCTTTTTTCAATCATGTATTTAAGTTTAAGAGCCATTCCATTTAAGCACCTGTGTTGCATTTGCTGATTGTTGCCTACATTTAGACAACAATCATCAAGTGCTCCCCATGTGCAGAATCAAAATGGATAGATTCCTAAGCTAACATTCCTGTTTTACAAAATTACAGATGATAATGAAGTAAAATAGATTATAGGATTACATATTTAAGTATATAAATACTGCATGCTCTGATTCATGAGTTTTATTTTGAATAGACCATCCCTTTAAGAAATATATCAGATGCTCATTTCAAAGAGACAAATCCAGATATAATATAATACTTAAAATAAAGATACATTATCAATACATACAATCCCCTGAGATTGCACACTTGAATGGCATGGTTACCTGATAGAAAATAATATAGAAAAATAAGTCAAAGGAAATAAGTAGTTTATCATGAAGATGACTTTTATTATTACAGATTTACCCTCATTCAAATGTAATTTTCAATGTGAAATCATTGAACATATTTATTCAATACAAAACGATGACACATTAAAGTATAATGTGGCATAGTACTAATATTTATAAAATATATGTAATATCATGTCTGCTAAAGCAGAGAATACATTTGCAATATTTAGACTATTAACTAAAATACCTAAGTGCTAAATATTACATACTTCAAGAGATTTGAAGGATTGTCTTTAACATGGAGTGACCCTATAAGGCATACATTCCGCTCAATCAATAAGACACACACAGAAGGAATGGGTGTTAATGCCACAGTCCGCATTTATTAAATTATTTAATAAACATAACATATAAATTCAATAAAATTCAATAACTTAAAACTTCACTAACCAACAAAGTAACATAAGGTGCTTGCCCCCCAGAGATGTACTTTCCACCAGCTTACCTCCAGGTACATCCCCCCACACAACTCTCCCGCCTCTTTTAGGGAGGTACCACTTTACTTAGCTTACATTCCATATAACAAGCACCCCGCTCAACACTGCGACAACCAAGCAACAGGGATGGAGGGAGGGAACTTCACCTTGCAATTGCAGGGATACAAGATGGAGCGCCTCTGCCTACCCCCAGCATAAATAACCTTTCCCCACGTCTCCGCCCCCAACAGACAGGCCACTCCATTGCCTGAATAGGGGTCACCTACCCCTCCATCAATTTACTCCTCCAGCATTCATTTATTGAAACAATTTAAAAGTGCATTGTGCATTGGTCCCAGTGAGAGTCTGTGTCTGTTCATATGATGTCAATTAAAATGTATTAATCACCTCTATATCATGGCAATCACATATATGTTGTGCAAACATCAGTGCTTAAATATCATAGAGATGCATTTCTCTAATCAGTCTAAATATTTAATAATATTCTTGACAAAAAGGAGTGCATTAGTCAATGATAGGTATAGGTTTCAGATATTACATTCCACACATGTCTATAAGCATGAATGCAAGGTATTGGGTCATATCAACAGGAAGGAGTATTTACTTTACAACTCTTCTACAACTGGATAACCCTTATTAGCTTCATCTGAAGGAGCAAAACAACATATGCTTGTGGAATATTAATCATAACATTTTCACATGCCACGTTGACTAATGTTAGATAGCATATACTGTATTGATTTCAGACACGTATCCTCAAGTATTCTTAAATGGCATAACATTCTCGATAGAAGTACACAAACATTTATTAAGAATGTACACCTGAATATTAATTGACATCATGTGAAATAAAAATTAATAAAGCTGTTAATGTTTTGAAAATAAATAGCTATTAAAACAATTTGGAAATATATTTTCTCATTTTGATTAGAAAAAATATATGCATATTTATGAGATGGAAATCGCACTTAAAAAAGTGCTTCATACAAAAAATTAGATATTATATATCTGGAAATAATTTAAAAAGAAACATATTTATTAATGCCTGCGGCGGAATTTGGCCTTTGGAGGAGAGGTACTTGGGATGGAAGTCTCTCCATTGCCTCTGCCAGGCAGACGAGTGAGGCATTATGTATGTCCATCGGGCTCTGTAGCCTCCTGAAATCATGCTGTTACTGGAGCCTAGTAAGCCTAAGCTCCCTGTGAATGAGCCTCAGTAGAGCATCCTGCTGGGACTGTACGGGGATATTGGATTCCATGGGGGGGACTTGTGGCTCCATAGGTGTCTCCGGCACATATTCCTAGCTCTGTGTGGGGTTGTCGTCACTCAGTCTTGGGGACTGTGTGGGTGGCTCAATATCCAATTGAGGACAGACATTGGAGGGTGCTAAATCTGCTGTTGAGGTGGCATATAGTACAGATGCTGCAGTGGAGGATGCAGCTGCTGATGCTGTGGTGAAGGATGCATCTGCTGATGCTGCGGTGGAGGATGCATCTGCAGATGCTGCGGTGGAGGATGCATCTGCTGATGCTGTGGTAGTGAAGGATGCATCTGCTGATGCTGTGGTGGTGAAGGATACATCTGATGATGCTGTGGTGGTGGAGGATGCATCTGATGATATGTCCTCCCAGATGAATATGGGGATGGAACATTTTCAACCTCATAGGCCAGTGGCTGTTGCTCATCCCCTTCAAGCATGCTGAGGTAGGAGTATCCAGCTTCAATAACATCTCCCTCCTCCTCCTTACTGAATTCCGGAACATCACTGGCCTCTGGTCTTGTTGAGGACTCCGTTCCGATTCTGAAAAATAAATTGTTATAATTAATTATATATATATATATGCTATTTCTGTATAAACTTAAACATATTTAACCAGAGGTGTATATTTAAACATTGTGCCTCCAAGCGACTCTTTGTATTACACATAGTCCATATATATGATATAGATAGAAAGAATTAAAATCTATACCCTTGCTTGTTTGAGCAGAAAGCCACTCCAGAAATCAGGATGAAAATATCCACTACAACTATGTTAAGATGCACTTAAAGGGGCAGTAAAGTAAAAATGAAACTTTCATGATTCAGACAGAGCATGCAATTTTAGGCAACTTTATATTTTACTCCTATTATCATATTTTCTTCCTTCTCTTGGTATCTTTATTTGAGAAGCAAGAATGTAAAGCTTAAGAGCCAGCCAATTTTTGTTTCAGAACCTGGGTTGCTGTTGCTTATTGGGTGGCTAAATGTAGCCACCAATCACAAGCGCTAGCCAGGGTGCTGAACCAAAAATGCAAAGTCTCCTTAGCTTACATTCCTACTTTTTCAAATAAAGATACCAAGAGAACAAAGAAATATTGATAATAGTAGTACATTAGAAAGTTGCTTAAAATTGCTGCTCTATCTGAATCATGAAGTAAAAACATTGAGTTTACTATCACTTTAAGTTAATGTGCAAATCAGACGTTGAACCATGTAAAACATTACTTGTACTCATCCTACCTAGGTATGTTTTCCACTGATGCTTGAACACAGTTGATTACTAAACATATATAAAATATGAACATTCTATATTCTGTATTACACATGTGTATGATTACATTGATATTTTAAATAACAAAGCCGATATATATTTCTGATGTTAACATATATTTGTTAGAAATAAAACATTTATTACATATGATATTCAATATTCACCTTCATGGGCCTCTTCAGCTGGCACTGATGTGTCCATTGTCCCCTTACATCCTAGGACAGCTTCACCCGAGATGACATTGGACAGCATCTCCTCCCATGACTTTAGGTGAATTCTCTTGCTAGGACCACCACCTGTCCCATGTGCGTATTTGGCCTGCTGTGCCATCTTCGCTTTTGTTTCCCTCCTGTAGTCATGATATCGGTGTTTTATGCTGGCAGTAGAACCATTACATCATAAGCAGCTGACTGCCACTCAAATCTCCTCCCACAGCTTCCGGACACCTGCCCTCAGGATAGGGTTCTCCAGCTGAGGTGCCCTCTCCAAGTAGGCCTCAACAAGAACCTCCTTTTCCTCCTCAGAGTACCTCTCCTCTCTAAGCTTTCCCTTCACTGGGGACTGGGGACCAGCCCTCTCTACCTCCTCGGTCCCTGCAGGCTGTGACAGACTACCACCAGTCCCACCCCCACTTGCCACAGTCTGCCCCACTCTCCCTTTTCTTTGGGTGCCTAGTTGAGACTGACTCCTCCTCACTCCTCCCACCTCCACTCCTCTTCCACCCTCTCTCTTTCCCTCCTCTGCCAGGGTTTGAGGAAGGATAAATCCTCCACCCAAACCTCGGACCCTAGTCCTGCCCATACTACTCCCTACTTCCCCCTCCCCCTCCTTCTATCCACCCTCTCCACTTGTACCCCCTTCCCAACTCCACTAGGCCTATCCATCCCTTTCTCCTTCCTCCCTAACTCTAACCTTGCACTAAAGTCCCTAGCTTACCTAACTACACTAATTCAGTTAACTAAACCCTAAATTAAATATTCCCGAAACTAACTACCTAACCTATCTAGACCCTAACTATCTCTATTCTATATCCCTCCAAATAAAAATAAAATGTGGGGGTGAAAATAAACAAAGGGATGTAAATGAAAAAAGGGATGGGCTAAATATATATATATAAAAAAGGATTATAACAAAATTAATGAAAAATAATAAGGGATGCAAATGAAGAAAGGGATGGACCATATAGTAAACTGAAAAATAAAATATGAGATGCAAAAAAAAAAAAAGGCTGGGCAAAATGTATAAATGAAAAAAAAAAGTAAAATAAAGTTATATAGTGGGGAAGGGAAGGGTAGTTAAAGGGGGGGGTGGGAAGTGGGATAAGGGGGTTAATCAAATGAGTAGTAAAGGAAGATGGGGGGTTAATGAAATAAAAGATGTGAATGTGTTTGTATAAAATAAAAGTGTGTGTGTTTGTGTATTTGTGTATATAAACTAATGTGTGTTAATTAACTAATGTATGGATGTGTGTGTGTTCCTAATATTATATGAGGCCTACAATAAGATATCCAAACCACCAAACTCCTACCAGCGCAACAAGCTCCTGTGTCTTTCTCTCTAGAGGCGATCATAGGTAAAGAGCGCAGGCGTTATTCTTATAGACAGAGGTCGGGTTACCATGGCAATGCACTAATTATGGCACGCTTTTTGTCGAATCCGACATCGGTTGGCAGCGCAAAGTTACGTACGGACGAAAAGAGCGACTGCGCGCAACACGCTAATCTTTTCAATGGAAACCTGGTACTAAAATGAAGCCGTAAATTAGTTTTAGCTGTCGGCCGCTTTAGTAGCTTACGGCTCCATTTTTAACGACTTAATGGAAGCGAACTCAGTGTATGCTGTCGGCATTTATCGATGTCCCCAAAATGTTCAATTACAAATATAAAAGAGCAGCATTTATACATGTAAACAAATTACATTTCCTGCTACTTGTTACTGGCTGATAAGGACAACTGCTTCTGCTTTACTAGGGCAAAATAATATGCCTCTGCAAGTATGACAAGAAAACTTGTGTTTATTCAGGACAAGAACATGAGTTTTTAAAAACAATATATAAAAAATGAAACAAATATTGAAATATCCTCTTATAAATAAAAAATAAAAATATTGACTACAAATTTACTTCTAATTAAGTTAACTATTAAAAAATGTACTTACATTGATTAAAGGCATTAACATACATTCGCCTAGATTTAGAGTTCTGCGTTAGCCGTCAAAAGCAGCGTTAAAGGGTCCTAACCCTGCTTTTTACCGCCCGCTGGTATTTAGAGTCAGTAAGGAAAGGGTCTAACGCTCACTTCCATACCGCGACTTTTCCATACCGCAGATCCCCTTACGCCAATTGCGTATCCTATCTTTTCAATGGGATCTTCCTAACGCTGGTATTTAGAGTCTTGGCTGAAGTGAGCGGTAGACCCTCTACCGACAAGACTCCATCCGCAGAAAAAAGTCAGTAGTTAAGAGCTTTCTGGGCTAACGCCGGTTTATAAAGCTCTTAACTACTGTGCTCTAAAGTACACTAACACCTATAAACTACCTATGTACCCCTATACCGAGGCCCCCCACATCGCCGCCACTCTAATAAAAATTTTTAACCCCTAATCTGCTGACCGCACACCGCCGCCACCTACCATATACTTATGAACCCCTAATCTGCTGCCCCTAACATCGCCGACACCTACATAATATTTATTAACCCCTAATCTGCCCCACAATGTCGCCGCTACCTACCTACACGTATTAACCCCTAATCTGCCGACTGGAGCTCGCCGCTACTCTAATAAATGTATTAACCCCTAAACCGCCTCACTCCCGCCTCAAAAACCCTATAATAAATAGTATTAACCCCTAATCTGCCCTCCCTAACATCGCCGACACTTAACTTCAAGTATTAACCCCTAATCCGCCGACCGGACCTCGCCGCTACTCTAATAAATGTATTAACCCCTAAAGCTAAGTCTAATCCTAACCCTAACACCCCCCTAAGTTAAATATAATTTTTATCTAACAAAATAAATTAAATATTATTAACTTAAGTATTCCTATTTAAAGCTAAATACTTACCTGTAAAATAAACCCTAATATAGCTACAATATAATGAATAATTATATTGTAGCTATTTTAGGATTTATATTTATTTTACAGGCAACTTTGGATTTATTTTAACTAGGTACAATAGCTATTAAATAGTTATTTACAATTTAAAGCTACCTAGTTAAAATAATTACAAAATTACCTGTAAAATAAATCCTAACCTAAGTTACAATTAAACCTAACACTACACTATCAATAAATAAATTAAATCAATTAACTTCAAGTACCTACAATAAACTAAATTACAAAAAAACAAACACTAAATTACAAAAAAAACAAACACTAAATTACAAAAAATAAAAAAAGATTACAAGAATTTTAAGCTAATTACACCTACTCTAAGCCCCCTAATAAAATAACAAAGCCCCCCAAAATAAAAAAATTCCCTACCCTAATCTAAATTAAAATAGTTAACAGCTCTATTACCTTACCAGCCCTTAAAAGGGCTTTTTGCGGGGCATGCCCCAAAGAAATCAGCTCATTTGCCTGTAAAAAAAACACAATACCACCCCCCAACATTACAACCCACCACCCACATACCCCTACTCTAACCCAAACCCCCCTTAAATAAACGTAACACTAAACCAAAAAAACACATCCAGAGTGGCAGAAGTCTTCATCCTATCCGGGCAGAAGAGGACATCCAGACCGGCAAACATCTTCATCCAAGCGGCATCTTCTATCTTCATCCATTCGACAAGGAGCGGCTCCATCTTCAAGACCTCCAGCACGGAACATCCTCTTCTCCCGACGACTAGACGACGAATGAAGGTTCCTTTAAGTGACGTCATCCAAGATGGCGTCCCTCGAATTCCGATTGGCTGATAGGATTCTATCAGCCAATCGGAATTAAAGTAGGAAAAATCTGATTGCCTGATTGAATCAGCCAATCAGACTCAAGTTCAATCGGATTGGCTGATCCAATAATACTATATGGAATAAAAACTGATACAGTTTTATAATAAATTTATTCCATATAGTATTAGGATCACAGCATTTTACTATATCGTTGACAAAGACGAAAAATTTATAATATCGCCACATTTGGTATAATCACCGATCTCTCATTAATGTTTCTACATTGTAATAGTATAAAGGTCTAATGTGTACACACTCTTAAGTAATATATATAGAGCACGACTTATCTAATCATAATATTTTAATGGAGAACCCATCAATGTATTAAGCTCAGAGGAATTCATTAGAATGTTCCCATTGGTTGAGTTTCACACACCCCCTTTTTCATTTGTGAACCATTTTTCACCCGTCAACCTTTATAATTTAATTTTTTCGTGATATATTTTATAGCAATGTCACTACTATCTTTAAGGTCATTTCACCAAGTATTGGTATTTGTGAAACATTACAGCTCACTATGTAGATATACTTGATACACATTTTCCAATATCACATCGAACACTACATGTCAATACTATGTTTGAAAGCTAGACGGTTCATAATATTTATAATTAATTTATTGTATCATTTTTGCCATATTGTTACATCTTTACATTGCAGTTTCGAATATGTATTTGTATTTAAAAAAATGTGTTTGTAAATTTCCAACTTGTTGTTAGCAACCATTGTGGCTAATTAATGTAACACCTGTTTAATCGAACACAGCTGCCTATTACCTAATGTGCATGGGTATATATGTAGGAGACTCCAGTTCAGCTAGTATCATTTGCCTGAGGAAAAAGCGCGGTTAGCGCTTAGAAACGCGTAGCATTCAACACAGATTTATTGCCTGATCTGTGTATTTTTAAACCCCTTTTATATTAAATCTTTTATACTCATTTCTACACTGGAGTCTTCTTCTTTTTGGTCCTGACGTTCATCAGCAGTTCACTTGGAGTTCATCTCCCATTGCAGCAGCACTACCTTGGTTTAAATGTACCATAATATACCTAGTATGCTTCATTTGCACTACAGTGTGCAATACAATTTGTGAGTATTCCCTTGTTATTAAGTAGATACTCATTATATCTCCATAATTGATTTGCACTAGGGGTCGCCTTCTTTTTCCACATCTTTTCAAACTACAGATCATTGCCACAAGTCAGTCTGGGAATTTTCTGCCCTTCTAGATCCTCCCTGGTTGTCTAGAAGAAATAGACACCCAGCCACATGGTGGTATGGCACACAGACATAAATAGCTGAGCTGTCAAATTGCTGAAACACACAGAAATTGTCTTATCATCTCTCACTACAGAGTTCCAAAATGCGTCTGAAAGCAGAACAGTAGGAATAAAGGTGGTGCTTATCGAAAACTGGGGTCCGTGTTCAGGAGCAGCATTCTCTTCAGCGATGGCACTGTTCAGTAAGATCCAGCCTGTAGCACCCAGGGGGCCTAGAAGACACGCCCCCATCAAAGGCGTACACAAGATCCACCACAAACAAAAGTACTTCTGGGCATCTCCGATAAAGACGCTAGTGCAGTGAATCCGGATTATGCAGGTGAAAAAGACTCACAATACACCACCGATATAAGTATAAAATTAGCACTGTTTTTTAGGGATCGTTAAAAACAAAAAGGAGCCACAGCCCCATAAGTGCAAAGTAAGAGTCACAGCAAGCTGACTGCAGACATGTTTCGCGTGGTGTCCCATGCTTGATCACTGCTATCTAACTGCTGTGAACAGGTGCTCTTCTTAAAGAGACAATTAGCGTAAATAAAAACAACAAGTTAACCCCTACCTGCCTGAGTTAGTATTTACTATTCACATATATCTGTTTAAAGGGGAATTATTTACTTATGAACCTCCTGTATTACCAGTTAATCTTTTAACATTGAATATGCTTTATGTAAATTAAAGAAAAGATACATTAAAGAGAAACTCTGTATATATATATATATATATATATATATATATATATATATACATATAATGGACTGTTTTGCAATGTATTAAGTGGTACGTAATAAGCATCATATAAGGTACTTAAAGAACTTTACATGGGGGAATGGAAATAATGGATAAAAGGGAAAGAAAAGAGGAAAAGGTGAAAAAAAGATAAAAAAAAAAAAGATAAATAAAAAAAAAATAAAAAAAAATATTTAGGGACATGATCTATTGCTTGGATAGATAATAACGATGCATCTCCCTGGTGCATGTATTTGAAATGTTTAGATACAGGGGTTAGAGTATCTGGATCTTCTATGTCCCGTATATGTTCAAGAGCTCTGTCTTTCAGTAGGCGTTTGGTCCTACCTACATATTGTATGTAACACTCCTTACATGTAAGGAGATAGATTACATGGTTAGAGTTACAATTTAGTTTGAACCTGATATATTCTTGTTGTGTAATTGTAGACTTAAAATGTGTACCTTCTACAACATAATTGCATGTTTTGCTTCGTTGTGCTCTACATTTGAAAAAACCTAATCTGCTAGGTAACCATGTCTTGATCATTTTACTAGGTAAATCAGATGGTGCTACCATGTTACCAATTGTTCTGCCCTTTTTGGCTACAAATTTGCAGCCTCCCATAGCAACCTGTGATAGTCCTGAGTCTATCGCTAAAATGGGAAGGCATTATTTTACAAAGTCACAAATTTTAGTGTACTCCAAACTATATGGAGTGCTGAATACTACCTTTTCATTCACTTTCATTTTGTCATTACTTTTGTAAGTATTTTTGTATCTTAACAAATACTCCCTTGGTATTGTATCTACCTCACTCTTGGTATAATTAAGTAATGGCTCAGGATAACCCCTATCTAAGAGTCTTTCCTTAAGCACCTGGCATTCTTTTTTGTATGTCCTTTCATCTGAACAAATTCTCCTTGTTCATATGAATTGACCTTTAGGTATTGCCTTTTTAACAGGGTTCGAATGACTTGATTTGTAGTTAAGTATTGTCTTACCTCCTGTGGGCTTTCTGTATATCCTAGAATAAACTACATGATTCTCTGTATCAACTGACAAATCAACTGACAACTCCAAAGCCAGAAATTTTTTGTTTGTTTCGTGTTGTTCAGCCGTAAATCTCAAATTCACATCATTACAGTTAATGTCCTCTACAAAGTTTGTGGCAGTTTTTTCATCTCCATCCCACACCACCAACAGGTCATCAATATACCTTTCATAATAAACAATGTGTTCTTTGTGGCTGTTGCCATCTCCATAGACACGGCCGGCTTCCCACCAACCCAAAAAAAGGTTGGTGTAGGAGGGGGCAAATTATGCCCCCATAGCCGTGCCATGCCTCTGGAGATAGCAACATCCACCAAACATAAAAAAAATATGTTTTAGAAGGAATTATATGGCAGTCAATAAAAAATATATTATATCCTTTGTGTAATTGGAAAAATTATTTAGAAAAATATGCCATAACCGCTAGACCCTGATGGTGTGAAGGAGGGAAGAGGGAGGAAGGGCAATGAGGGGGATCCTATGGGGGATCCATTGAGGGAAGGGATCTGGGAGGAGGAGGGGGTAGGGTAATGAGGGGGGCAGCTACCCTACAGAAAAAAAGGGGTATTTTAATTATTATTTTTTTAAAAATTGCCTAATTTGCTGCAAACTGGGTACTGGCAGACAGCTGCCAGTACCTAAGATGGCAGCAAATAGGTAGAAGGGGGAGGGTTAGAGAGCTGTTTGGGGGTGATCAGGGAGGTTGAGGGTAAGGTGGGATACAACACAGCAGAAAACCTTAAATATATATATATAAAAAGCATTATTTTATTTACTTAAGATTGGGGTGACCTTTGGGGCATGGGGGAGAGAAGAGAGATGTTTGATAGGGGTCAGGGAGGGATCAGGGGATCAGGGGGTGGGATGTATCAGGTGGGAGGCTGATCTCTACATTGTCAGAAATCATCAAAGGAAGGAAAAAAGGGGTAGAATATAATACTAAACCATTGTACAGGTGAGATGCAGTCCTCCATCTACTAGTAGTCTCTAACATTAATTAAAAGGATACTAACCAACATTTTTGCTTGATTCAGATAGAGCATGTAAATTTAAGCAGCTTTCTAATTTACTTTTATTATCAATTTTTCTTCGTTCTCTTGGTATATTTATTTTAAAAGCAGGAATTTAAAGCTTAGGAGCTGGCCCATTTTTGGTTCAGTACCTGGGTAGTACTTGCTGTTTGGTGGCTCTCCTATTCTTCTCTTCCCATATTACCTAACATTCCTAAATTCTAGAAGAATTCTCTCTTTTGTCCAAAAGGATGGAGGATAGGCTAGACATCTGATGATAATCTGATGATAATATTTAATGTTAGTATGTACAAGGGAAAAGGTAAGAACAAAGTTTTCCAAAATTTTTTAACACATCTTCTTGTTGCATACAAACTCTATATATTTTGTTAGTGATGTATCCGTGCATCCTTTTTAAAAGGTTGGTGAAATAAAGCTTGAGCTGGTGTGAGGCATATCTCTTCATGATATATGCTGCTTAATAATCTAGATAATTGGATGCATAGTTTTTTTTTTTAACAAATGGACGGGTTCGCCACGAGTGATGTTGCGAATAGTTCGCCGGCGAATAGTTCCCGGCGAACATAGCATGTTCGCGTTCGCGGCAGCGGGCGAACATATGCAATGTTCAATCCGCCCTCTATCCATCATCATTGAGTAAACTTTGACCCTGTATCTCACAGTCTGCAGACACATTCCAGCCAATCAGCAGCAGACCCTCCCTCCCAGACCCTCCCAGCTCCTGAACAGCAGCCATTTTAGATTCATTCGGAAGCTGCATTGTTAGTGAGAGGAGGGACAGTGTAGCTGATGGTGATTTAATAAGGAAATTGATAGCTAGGCTAGTGTATTCAGTGTCCACTACATTCCTGAAGGACTCATCTGATCTCTGCTGTAAGGACAGCACCCCAAAAAACCCTTTTTAGGGCTAGAACATCATTTTTTTTCTGTGTAATCTAATTGCAGTTGCCTGCCTGCCAAGCCACTTGCCCAGTGCCACCACTCATATCTGGTGTAACAGTAGTGTAATTTAAAAAAAAACTAAAAAAAACTTTTTTGACTGTGAAACATCAGTCTGCTAGTGTAATCTACAGGGAGTGCAGAATTATTAGGCAAGTTGTATTTTTGAGGATTAATTTTATTATTGAACAACAACCATGTTCTCAATGAACCCAAAAAACTCATTAATATCAAAGCTGAATAGTTTTGGAAGTAGTTTTTAGTTTGTTTTTAGTTATAGCTATTTTAGGGGGATATCTGTGTGTGCAGGTGACTATTACTGTGCATAATTATTAGGCAACTTAACAAAAAACAAATATATACCCATTTCAATTATTTATTTTTACCAGTGAAACCAATATAACATCTCAACATTCACAAATATACATTTCTGACATTCAAAAACAAAACAAAAACAAATCAGTGACCAATATAGCCACCTTTCTTTGCAAGGATACTCAAAAGCCTGCCATCCATGGATTCTGTCAGTGTTTTGATCTGTTCACCATCAACATTGCGTGCAGCAGCAACCACAGCCTCCCAGACACTGTTCAGAGAGGTGTACTGTTTTCCCTCCTTGTAAATCTCACATTTGATGATGGACCACAGGTTCTCAATGGGGTTCAGATCAGGTGAACAAGGAGGCCATGTCATTAGATTTTCTTCTTTTATACCCTTTCTTGCCAGCCACTCTGTGGAGTACTTGGACGCGTGTGATGGAGCATTGTCCTGCATGAAAATCATGTTTTTCTTGAAGGATGCAGACTTCTTCCTGTACCACTGCTTGAAGAAGGTGTCTTCCAGAGACTGGCAGTAGGACTGGGAGTTGAGCTTGACTCCATCCTCAACCCGAAAAGGCCCAACAAGCTCATCTTTGATGATACCAGCCCAAACCAGTACTCCACCTCCACCTTGCTGGCGTCTGAGTCGGACTGGAGCTCTCTGCCCTTTACCAATCCAGCCACGGGCCCATCCATCTGGCCCATCAAGACTCACTCTCATTTCATCAGTCCATAAAACCTTAGAAAAATCAGTCTTGAGATATTTCTTGGCCCAGTCTTAAAGTTTCAGCTTGTGTGTCTTATTCAGTGGTGGTCGTATTTCAGCCTTTCTTACCTTGGCCATGTCTCTGAGTATTGCACACCTTGTGCTTTTGGGCACTCCAGTGATGTTGCAGCTCTGAAATATGGCCAAACTGGTGGCAAGTGGCATCTTGGCAGCTGCACGCTTGACTTTTCTCAGTTCATGGGCAGTTATTTTGCGCCTTGGTTTTTCCACACGCTTCTTGCGACCCTCTTGACTATTTTGAATGAAACGCTTGATTGTTCGATGATCACGCTTCAGAAGCTTTGCAATTTTAAGAGTGCTGCATCCCTCTGCAAGATATCTCACTATTTTTTACTTTTCTGAGCCTGTCAAGTCCTTCTTTTGACCCATTTTGCCAAAGGAAAGGAAGTTGCCTAATAATTATGCACACCTGATATAGGGTGTTGATGTCATTAGACCACACCCCTTCTCATTACAGAGATGCACATCACCTAATATGCTTAATTGGTAGTAGGCTTTCGAGCCTATACAGCTTGGAGTAAGACAACATGCATAAAGAGGATGATGTGGTCAAAATACTCATTTGCCTAATAATTCTGCACTCCCTGTAATTGCAGTTGTCTGCCTGCCAGTGTGTGTGCCAGGCCCACTTGCCCAGTGCCACCACTCATATCTGGTGTAACAGTAGTGTAAATTTAAAAAAAAAAAAAACTTTTTTGACTGTGAAACATCAGTCTGCTAGTGTAATCTAATTGCAGTTGCCTGCCTGCCAGCGTGTGTGACAGGCCCACTTGCCCAGTGCCACCACTCATATCTGGTGTAACAGTAGTGTAAATTAAAAAAAAAAAAAATTGACTGTGAAACATCAATCTGCTAGTGTAATCTAATTGCAGTTGCCTGCCTGCCAGCATGTGTGCCAGGCTCACAGTGTATACTGTGCCCACTTGCCCAGTGCCCCCACTCATATCTGGTATAACAGTAGTGTAAATTTAAAAACAAAAAACTTTTTGGACTGTGAAACATCAGTCTGCTTTTTTGTGTCAGGCTCACAGCGTATACTGTGCCCACTTGCCCAGTGCCAAAACTCATATCTTGTTTAATAGTAGTGTAAGTGTACATTTAAAAAAAAACAAAAAAACTTTTTGGACTGTGAAACGTCAGTCTGCTTTTTGTGTCAGGCTCACAGCTTATACTGGGCCCACTTGCCCAGTGCCTCCACTCATATCTTGTTTAATAGTAGTGTAAGTGTACATTTAAAAAAAAGGCAATCCCCAACCTGTACTCGATTGTGCAAAAGGAAGTAACCTTACCATGGGTCCCAGACCGCACGTCTTGTAATTCTCTTTCTGGGAAATGATCTATCTATCAAATCTATCTATCTATCTATCTATCTATCTATCTATCTATCAATCGTATCTATCAAATGTATCTATTGCATCTATTGATCTATCTATCTAATCTATGTATCTATCTATCTATCTATCTATCTATCTATCTATCAAATCTATCTATCTCGTGGCCGGACCGACCAAGCATCTTTTTCCATCTCCCGGTTCCTAAAATCCATGCCATATACATGTCCCCTGATAGGGGATGTCTAACAGGGATTAAACTGATAAGAATAGTACTACTTAACACACCACAATCTGGTGGCACAGTAGATTGCACGCACAGTGCCCCAAATTTGAAGTAGAAGGACCGACCAAGCATCTTTCTCCATCTCCTGGTTCCTAAAATCCATGCCATATACACGTCCCCTGATAGGGGACACCACAGTGGAAGGTACCCGGCCAAAATTTCAATGCACAAAAGGCAATCCCCAACCTGTACACAATTGTGCAAACCGAAGTAACCTTACCATGGGTGTCAGACCGCACGTCTTGTAATTCTGGGAAATTATCTATCAAATCTATCTATTTATCTATCAAATCTATCTATCTATCGTATCTATCAAATGTATCTATTGCATCTATTGATCTATCTATCTATCTATCTATCTATCTATCTATCAAATCTATCTATCTCGTGGCCGGACCGACCAAGCATCTTTTTCCATCTCCCGGTTCCTAAAATCCATGCCATATACATGTCCCCTGATAGGGGATGTCTAACAGGGATTAAACTGATAAGAATAGTACTACTTAACACACCACTCATATCTGATGGCACAGTAGATTGCACGCGCAGTGCCCCAAATTGGAAGTAGAAGGACCGACCAAGCATCTTTTTCCATCTCCCGGTTCCTAAAATCCATGCCATATACACGTCCCCTTATAGGGGACGTAACAGGGATTAAACTGATAAGAATAGTACTACTTAACACACCACTCATATCTGGTGGCACAGTATATTGCACGCGCAGTGCCCCAAATTTGAAGTAGGAGGACTGACCAAGCATCTTTTTCCATCTCCCGGTTCCTAAAATCCATGCCATATACACGTCCCCTGGCACCGCACCTGCCTCTGGGAACCTTACCATGGGTCCCAGACCGCACGTCTTGTATTTCTCTGTCTGTGAAATTATCTATCTATCAAATGTATTTATTTATCTATCAAATCTATCTATCTATCTATCTATCTATCTATCGTATCTATAAAATGTATCTATTGCATCTATTGATCTATCTATCTAATCTATGTATCTATCTATCTATCTATCTATCAAATCTATCTCGTGGCCGGACTGTTATCTGACATCCACTTGTGTTTCGTCCAAATGTCCGTCGTCCAAATGTCCGTCGTCCAAATGTCCGTCGTCCAAATGTCCGTCGGCTAAATGTCCGGCCACGATTGCACTCGCAGTGCCCCAAATTTGAAGTAGGAGGACCAACCAAGCATCTTTTTCCATCTCCTGGTTCCTAAAATCGATGCCATATAAACATCCCCTGATAGGGGACGTAACAGGGATTAAACTGATAGGAATAGTACTACTTAACACACCTTATAATAACGCAGAGAGAGGCAACGCAGAGAGAGGAGTCTGAAGAAGAGGAGTCAGAGGAGGAAGGTGGCTTTGAGGAGGTGGAAGACCAAACACAGCAGGCGTCCCAGGGGGCTTGTTGTCACCTTTCGGGGACCCTTGGTGTTGTACGTGGCTGGGTGGAGGAAGAGACCTTCAATGACATTAGTGAGGACAAGGAACAGGACATGGCTAGCTTGGTATCCAACCTTGTGCAAATGGACTGTTTGCGGTTGTTTGGGGTGCGTTAAATGGGGAGTTTGGTCTGTCACTGTGAAGCGGGCGTAACCCTTACACTACCTGATCGATACAACATCATACCTGATGTTTTAAAGCATGTTATTCCAAAGAAATTAGGAATGTTAGGTGATTTATGCCCTTTATGGATTAAAACCAGACTCTGCATCAACTATTTTATTTTCTGTGGGAGTTTTGCCATGGATCCCCCTCCGGCATGCCACAGTCCAGGTGTTAGTACCCTTGAAACAACTTTCCCATCACTATTGTGGCCAGAAAGAGTCCCTGTGGGTTTTAAAGTTCGCCTGCCTTTTGAAGTCAATGGCGGTTTGCCCGGTTCGCCCGTTCGCGAACATTTGCGGACGTTCGCGTTCGCCATTCGTGAACGGAAAATTTTAAGTTTGCGACATCACTATTTGCCACATGTGTAGGTAGATCCTCCTTTCACTGACCTCTAAAACATATATTTTTCTTGTGTTTTAATTGTGAACACCACCATCAGGTGACAAATACCATCTATATGCTACTACTAAAAGTGTCTTGAATATTGGCACTATAACTAAAGGTGGTGCCTTTTCTTAAACAATTTTGACATTTGTGCTTGCAAGATATAATCCTGGATATCCTCCTCCTATTTAATTGGCTGTCATATTCCAAATTGGGATACAAGCCCACAATTGCTCATTTAACCTGTGGGTTTGCTAGACATAGTGTATCTAAGTATGTATTATTTCTCTATGAATCATAGAAACTTCCCTACTCCTAAATTAAACTTGTAGGCAGGGTTTTTTTGGGTGTGTATCTTTTTTTTTTTTTTAAGATTAGGGATTTTTTTTTCTTGGCAGAAAAAGAGTAAGTGCCATTTTAATGGCAATGCTCTGCCAAATGCCTTTTTCAGGTCACTTTTTAAAGTAGTTTTTTTATATTTTTTTTTTGGGGGGGGTTAATGTTAAAAGGTGTGATTTTTTTGTTATTTTCTGTAATGTAAGTGGTTTTTTAAATAATTTTAGAGGTTTTTTATAAGTAATGTAAGTTTTTTTTGTGGTAATAGTAGTTTTTTTTAATAGTAATGGTAGTTTTTTTTTATAAAGGTATTTAGTTTTTATTTTGTAAAGGTAGGGTTAGTCTATTGGGGTTAACTTAGGGGGTGTTAGGTTAGGGGGTTTAGATGTTAGTGGGTTATTTTGCATTGGCGGTTTATTTAGGGGTTAATACAGGGAGTGCAGAATTATTAGGCAAGTTGTATTTTTGAGGATTAATTGTATTATTGAACAACAACCATGTTCTCAATGAACCCACAAAACTCATTAATATCAAAGCTGAATAGTTTTGGAAGTAGTTTTTAGTTTGTTTTTAGTTTTAGCTTTTTTAGGGGGATATCTGTGTGTGCAGGTGAATATTACTGTGCATAATTATTAGGCAACTTAACAAAAAACAAATATATACCCATTTCAATTATTTATTTTTACCAGTGAAACCAATATAACATCTCAACGTTCACAAATATACATTTCCGACATTCAAAAACAAAACAAAAACAAATCAGTGACCAATATAGCCACCTTTCTTTGCAAGGACACTCAAAAGCCTGCCATCCATGGATTCTGTCAGTGTTTTGATCTGTTCACCATCAACATTGCATGCAGCATCAACCACAGCCTCCCAGACACTGTTCAGAGAGGTGTACTGTTTTCCCTCCTTGTAAATCTCACATTTGATGATGGACCACAGGTTCTCAATGGGGTCCAGATCAGGTGAACAAGGAGGCCATGTCATTAGATTTTCTTCTTTTATACCCTTTCTTGCCAGCCACGCTGTGGAGTACTTGGACGCATGTGATGGAGCATTGTCCTGCATGAAAATCATGTTTTTCTTGAAGGATGCAGACTTCTTCCTGTACCACTGCTTGAAGAAGGTGTCTTCCAGAAACTGGCAGTAGGACTGGGAGTTGAGCTTGACTCCATCCTCAACCTGAAAAGGCCCCACAAGCTCATCTTTGATGATTCCAGCCCAAACCAGTACTCCACCTCCACCTTGCTGGCGTCTGAGTCGGACTGGAGCTCTCTGCCCTTTACCAATGCAGCCACGGGCCCATCCATCTGGCCCATCAAGACTCACTCCCATTTCATCAGTCCATAAAACCTTCGAAAAATCAGTCTTGAGATATTTCTTGGCCCAGTCTTGACGTTTCAGCTTGTGTGTCTTGTTCAGTGGTGGTCGTCTTTCAGCCTTTCTTACCTTGGCCATGTCTCTGAGTATTGCACACCTTGTGCTTTTGGGCCCTCCAGTGATGTTGCAGCTCTGAAATATGGCCAAACTGGTGGCAAGTGGCATCTTGGCAGCTGCACGCTTGACTTTTCTCAGTTCATGGGCAGTTATTTTGCGCCTTGGTTTTTCCACACGCTTCTTGCGACCCTGTTGCCTATTTTGAATGAAACGCTTGATTGTTCGATGATCACGCTTCAGAAGCTTTGCAATTTTAAGAGTGCTGCATCCCTCTGCAAGATATCTCACTATTTTTGTCTTTTCTGAGCCTGTCAAGTCCTTCTTTTGACCCATTTTGCCAAAGGAAAGGAAGTTGCCTAATAATTATGCACACCTGATATAGGGTGTTGATGTCATGAGACCACACCCCTTCTCATTACAGAGATGCACATCACCTAATAGGCTTAATTGGTAGTAGGCTTTCGAGCCTATACAGCTTGGAGTAAGACAACATGCATAAAGAGGATGATGTGGTCAAAATACTCATTTGCCTAATAATTCTGCACTCCCTGTAGTGTAGTGGGGCTTTGCGATGTTGGGGTCTGGTGGTTTAGGGGTTAACAATGTAGAAGCTTACTTTGTAGTGGGGTGTGTGGCGGTTTTGGGGTTATTAATGTAAAGAGGTAGTTTACTATGTAGGGGGTGGCATTTTAAAGATATATAGTGTAGTTTAGTGCAACTGTCTTCTCCAGACAAACTCTATACGTGACCTTTCAGGTTGCATAAAAAGTTTGAGCTGTAAAAGTGATTGCGTTGGAACGATCACATTTACTTTTAACTTGTAATACCAGAGTATATTACCTTTAACACTACCCAAAGAAAATATGAGGAGTGTAAATTACCGCAAATTTGTGGTAATTTTAACAGCACACCACTTGTTATATGGATTTGAGCGTAAAGAACACTGCAATCGCATTAATGCTTCTCGCGCTTATGATAGTCCTCCACTTGTAATATGGCCCAATGTTTTTCATGATTGTTGATGCAACACTGATAATCAATCTTAAAAGAAGAAATAGCTACAGACAAGTTAAGGGAGCGGTGAAGGTAAACGAAATTTCACAGGAAATAAGATAACAATAAAAACAAAGCCTCCCTGGGAGAAAGTGCAACAATCACAATTTTCAGATGTATTTTACAACAAAGCACAACAAAATAAATAATGAATGTATTAATAATAATGTTATACTTTCAATAGTGAAAAAAAATTTCATTGCTAAAATGTTGAGTTTAATGGTTCTTTTACTTCTGATTAAAACTCGGTCACCAAAACAGCTCTGAAGCTACTTAAGTAGCTTCATAAATAAGAACCATTGTGTTGTCAGAGCTAATCTGATATAATTAATCTAGCTCAATTTCACTGATAAATCCCTTAAGATGCTTAAGCATATTCATAATGGGAGGCCATAGGGGACATTCTGCTCTATGTCTAAGCATAGTTTGTTTATTGCTCCTTGGTCTCTTATAGTTCCATATAAAAGACAAGATATATTTCTGCATTCTGAATAAATCCTCAATTCTCACTAATATTGGAAGAGCTCTGAATAAGTAAAGAAGTCTCTGCAAAATAGATATATTTTAAATTTGGGAGAGAATAACTCCTAGATACCTAAGGCAATTTTTTTACCAATGGAAAATTAAAATTAATTTCTAATAATTTTTTGGCAAGCTCTAGGAAGTTTACTGTTAAAGATGTACACTATTCTCATTAATTTTATAACCAGAAAACTTTCAAAGCCTGTTAATCACAGCATATAGCACTGCTAATGACAAAAGAGGTTTTGTGATAGTTACGACAACATCATCTGCAATGTACGCTAATTTATGTTCAGTATCCCATATCCCCATATCCTAACACCTTAAATATCAGATGAGAACCGATATATGCAGCTAATGGTTCAGGAATCAGGATAGCATATGATTGATAACTGGCAACACTTACAAATGGTCTGGAGTAAATAGAAGACTGTTGTACACAACTCTAGTAATACCCACTGCACTCAGGACTTCATTTAGATAAGTCCATTCCACCTTATAGAATGTCTTCTCTGCATCCAGCAGGGAAAATTAATTAACTCAATTACTCTCTGAACATTATCAGTTGCCTCATAATTTTTGACAAAGCCCAATTGAGCCGTATGAATCACCTGAGGCAACAGCTCATTAAGCCTAGATGCCAAAATCTTTTTAAGTTGAATGTCTTGATTAATCAAAGAAATTGGTCTATAGTTACAACAATATAAATTGTTTTCCCTGGTTAGGAACTACAGAAATTCTTACCATCAGCAGTTTAATGGGTATCTCTTTCCATTTCATTATAAAATTGAATAAGGAAGGTCCTAGAATATAAGAAAATATTGTATAACATGGGGCCGATTTATCAAGGGCCGAATGGCCGCTGATGCCCCTGTTTCCGTGCAAGCCTTCAGGCTCGCCGGAAACAGCAGCTATGAAGCAGCGGTCTTAAGACTGCTGCTCCTTTACTGGTCCACTGCCTCTGAGGCTGTGGACATCAATCTGCCCAATCCTATACAATCGGCCTGATTTACACCCCCTGCTAGCGGCCGATTGACTGCAAATCTGCAGGGGACGGCATTGCACAAGCAGTTCACCAGAACTGCTTGTGCAATGTTAAATACCGACCGCGTTTGCTGTCGGCATTCAGCGATGTCAGGCGGACATGATACGCTACAGCGCATCATGTCCGCCAGACTTTGATAAATCAGCCCAATGACTCAGATAAACCTTCAAGACCTGGTGCCTAATTAGTTTTGAGGTTATTGATAACATATTGAACCTCTTCTGTTATCGTGGCATTTATCTGTTGAATATCCCTTAAATTTGGGTAGATTACATTCTGATAATAAACTTTAAAAATACCAACATGGGCCTAGATCAATACCTTAGGTTGCCTAATTTAAATATATATATAGTTTTGATAGGCAAATAAAAAACAATCAATCAATTAAGTGATAGCAAAAATGTTTAAAAATCTCAGGTACTTTGAGCAAGTGTTTGTTCCAATAAAGACACAGTTACTGATTAACCTTTATAAATATTTGTTTTTTATTCATTATTGATGTGAATTTTATATATTTAAACATACATTATTGCATTTATTGTTATTTATTTAGCTTATATTTCATAATTTAAGTTTGTAAACTCCTAAAAACAGTTGTGGTGAAGCATTGTAGCGACAGCCATAGGAGAGAATTGTTACTTTGCACTTGCAGTTCCCATAGAGAATATTGGGTGCCACTAACTTTGACAACCTGGTGACAGAGGGTGTAAAATCTGCATCATAGTATCGTTGTAATTAAATAAGTACAATAATTAAATAGCAAAAAAATAGTTGAAAATATATATTTCTGAACTTACAGAAACATCTATGATATTTTTGTGCTTGTAGATGTGTGCTCTGTACACCAATAAATCTTTTTGATTAGTCCCAATAATGAAGCTAAGAATTGATCCTTATTTATACGGTATGTACAAATATGCATTTAAGTTAAGTCTTAATTTCACTTCCATAAGTTTTAATTTTATTATTAATAACAGAAAATATTGTTAATCTGTTTGATTGTTTCCATTTAATATACATGATAAGAATATTTTAATTTCCCTTTAAATGCTGTTTATAAATTATAAAGAGATCAATATTTGCAAGCTGATAAAAGTAATAAAAACAACTGATTTATTTCTACTGTTGTCAATATGCAGACAGTTAAGCGTAGTGTATTTAGTTCATACAGTAGTTATTATTCCTGAGTATGACTTGTCACCGGGGCAAAGCTAAACCAGGTGTGAGACCTTCAAAAAGTGTTGGAATTTGTATTTTTTGCACTCCACAGTAGTCCTTCCTGTTCAGATACACTATGAATTACAGATTTTTAAACAATATACACTCATCTACTGGCCGGTCCTGAGGGCTGTTTTTGTACTGCAGTCTCCTCTTTATTAAATAAAAATTGAAAGAACACTGCTGTGGGACATCAATCTAAGGGGACTTGAATTTCTCCTGATTTAAAACACTTTCAGTATTGAAAGGAAACAGTTTTTTTAGCCAGTCTATACTTCTGATATCAAAACCCCAAATTTAGTTTATTTGCTTTAGTTTCTATTTGTGTCTGCATATTTTAAAACATTGCTGCTCTTCAAGCTGACCTACGGACAAAATGTAAATGATGTAACCTAGTTAATTAAACACAATAACAGCACACTTTCACTTCTGTTTATAATGCATTACCGGAAAAGTAATCCAGTGGCTAAATGTAGTTATTTTTTAAAAGATATCAAAAACTAAAAGTTTTCTGTATTTGCTTTAATGCATATCATTTTCTTAATAGGTTTTGCAGTATTTACAATTAGCCCTGCAAATTAAGCACACTGCAAGTTATCAAATGATACTCTTAAACAGTATGTAATTATGTGCTTATCTGAGGTTTTGCACATTTATGCTCTACTATGTTTAATGTTCCACATCTTTAGCACAACCTTTAGTGGTCATCATACACTTGCTGAATCCACTTCTATTTAAATACATTTTTTTCTACACATTTTTCATTATTAATATTATTATAAATGATTTAATCCATTTACTTTAACAATTTTTTTCTTTCAGTTTTCTTAAATCTTTAAATACACATTGAGTAGTGTTATTACAAAGATTTTAATTTAAGCCAAGTTGTATAAATATATGTATTATATATATTGTATTTACTGTGTTCCAGCTTATTAAACCAACCTAGGATCAACCAGATCCTTTTCATAAATTCCGAGACTCTATCTAGGTCATATCCATCCTCTGGGATGCCCAGGCTATATCCATGGATTGTGCTATATAAAATCCCCCAGGAGCAGCCAACACCACAATGGATTACCCAGATTCCAAAATTTTTAAATCAAATAAGAGAATTGTAAACATTTATAAAATGTCTAAATCAGAATATCTAGATTGTAAATACTAGTAATTCTGTTTAACTTCTCCATTTGTCTCATACTCATTCCCCATTTCTCCATTTTTGCTTCTCTTTCACCCTCCCTTTTATCTTAATTTGTTCTATCATCACCATCATTTGCAATCTCCACATGCAAGTAGCTGATTATTTTCCATGGTCATTATAATAAGAGATTGCCTTGGAAAACTTTCAAATTCAATCTGAGTGATTTTTGCCTACCTTTTCTATTGCATTCCAATCCATTTGAAATGTGGCTACAAACACAGAAGTGGTCAGGATCTCTTGAATGGTTTCAGCTTGTTAAACAACAATAAAATCAACTGCAGATGTTAATGGGTCACACTTATTCAACATATAATGTTTCCACATGAACATGGTCACTCCAGGAAACAAAATCCACTAACACTAGGTGTTTGAGTAGAGAGATTCACAATCTATTCCACATATAACTCTGATAATAGAGATTTAGGTAATTAACATTATTGTTTAGGTAAATATGACAATAATTTAAAAAGTAGTAAATAAATAAGATGTACACTATATTCTTCACATTAAAAACAGTACAAGTGTGCTCCGTGCTGGCAGTATTTCATCAATGACTTATAGAAGTCCATCTGTTTGAATTAGCTGCTCAGCCCAAATTATGAATAAGGATGAGACCATACAATCTAGTTGTCTTACACTCAAAAAGTTTAATAATATTTATTTGTAATTCTTAAGTCCCTTGAAAAAAGGATTTGAAATTAAAGAGATGTTAAACCAAAAAATATGCCACCCTATAAAACACTTAATTAAAGGGTCTGTTTCTTTGTTGTAATAAAAAAAAACACTAAGCAGTGGGTTATATTTGATACAAATCATTGCAATATGTATTATTCATCCTTTTAAAAAGATTTTAAATTGTATTTCTTATTTAACTTCATTTGTGTAGGGTTCATTACTTCCTGTCACAGCCCTTCAAGGAGGCTTAAAGGGACAGTCAAGTCCAAAAAAAACTTTCATGATTTAAATAGGGCATGCAATTTTAAACAACTTCCCAATTTACTTTTATCACCAATTTTGCTTTATCTTGGTATTCTTAGTTGAAAGCTAAACCTAGGAGGTTCATATGCTAATTTCTTAGATCTTGAAGACTGCCTCTAATCTGAATACATTTTGACCACTAGAGGGCATTAGTTCACATGTTTCATATAGATAACATTGAGCTCATGCACGTAAAGTGACCTAGGAGTGAGCACTAATTGGCTAAACTGCATGTCTGTCAAAAGATCTGAAATAAGGGGGCAGTCAGCAGAGGCTTAGATACAAGATAATTACAGAGGTAAAACGTGTATTATTATAACTGTGTTGGATATGCAAAACTGGGGAATGGGTAATAAAGGGATTATCTTTCTTTTTAAACAACAAAAATTCTGGTGTTGACTGTCCCTTTAAGCCTCTGCAGGAAGGCTAATCTATATTCTTTTTTTATTAGTTTTTTTAAAGTACATAAACAGACTGGGGTAGCGCAGATGTAAAAATAAGGCATCAGTTTCAACATTAAATGTTAAACAAGGTCAGTTATACTCGTACAAGTACATGGATATAATAGAAAAAAAAAGAAAGAAAAAACAAAGTACCCAAATCACTCTTTGAATGGAACCTGTGCCTTTAAGATAACTCATTACATTATACAGCATATGTATATCCTTCACCTTACTACCCTATACAAAATCATTTTGCATTATACATTTTTCTCACACAGATATAATTAAACACATTGTAAAAGTCCATATACACCCTATAAACCTTGCTCCTGTATCTCTTGCCCCATTCAAAGCCCTTTTTTATTTTAAGCCCCAACAGCACCTTCTTACCCTATCTAATAATGCCATTACTACTGAAATCCAGGTGAGTCCCGTGGCATATATATTCGAATAGTCTAATTTATTAAAAGACTATCTCTTCTCCCCTTTCCTAAAAATAAGAATAAGAATAAGGTAAGCAAAAAGCAACTCAGGAAAAAAACAAAACATTATACCAGAACCCCTATGGAATTATTTCTGCCTGCTACCCATCCCCTTCTCCTAATCTCTATCACAGCCACTTGTTTCTCAACCTACTCTCCATTATGTATTGGGTGTTTTCAAATCTTGATTTCAGTTCCTTTTGTGTATCCCTATATTGTATTTTAATCCAAATTTTCCATTTCTCAAAAAACCTTTCAACATTATTCTCAAGGTTAAACCAGATATCGTTTTGTTCTATCAAAAATTGCTTTGGTGCCACGTTTTTCAATGCTTGAAGGGAGGGTGCCCGTGTATTTTTACATCCTTTTAAAATCAGAGTCCTACTTAATAGAATTAACATAGGCCAGATTACGAGTTTTGCCTTATGAGGGGTGCGCTGCTAACTTGCATGTTATTGTCACCACTCACTTAACTACAGTGCTGGTATTACAGGTTTTTATAAACCCAGCGTTAAAAGACAAGAAGTGAGCGTAGAGCAAAATTGAGCTCCATACTGCACTCCAATACCAGTGCTGCTTAAATCAGCGGTGAGCTGGCTGTACGTGCTCGTGCACGATTTCCCCATAGACATCAATGGGGAGAGCAGAGTAAAGCTCCGTAATGCAGCCCCATTGATTCCTATGGGGAAACTAAATTTATTTTACACCTAACACCCTAACATGAACACCGAGTCTAAACACCCCTAATCTCACACTTATTAACCCCTAAACTGCCGCCCCGACATTGCCAACACCTACATTATATTTAGTAACCCTATAATAAACATATTAACCCCTAAACCGCCACACTCACGCCTATCAAACACTAATTAAATATTATTAACCCCTAATCTGCTGTCCCTAACATCACCGCCACCTACTGTCATTTATTAACCCCTTATCTGCCACCCCCAACATCGCCACCACTATACTAAATTTATTAACCCGTAAACCTAAGTCTAACCCTAACACCCCCTAACTTAAATATAATTAAAATAAATTTAAATAAAAATTCTTATCATTAACTAAATAATTCCCATTTAAAACTAAATACTTACCTATAAAATAAACCCTAAGCTAGCTAAAATATAACTAATAGTTACATTGTATCTAGCTTATGGTTTATTTTTATTTTACAGGCAAGTTTTTATTTATTATAACTAGGTAGAATAGTTATTAAATAGTTATAAAACAATTTACTAACTACCTAGCTAAAATAAATATAAATTTACCTGTAAAATAAAACCTAACCTTAGTGACACTAACACCTAACCTAACAGTACAATTAAATAAATTACCTAAATTAAATACAATTAACAAAATTAAATACAAATACCTAAATAACAAAAAAAACAAACACTAAATTACAAAAAATAAAAAAACAAATTTTAAGATATTTAAACTAATTACACTTAATCTAATAGCCCTATCAAAATAAAAAAGCCCCCCCCCCAAAAAAAAATAAAAAAACCTAGCCTAAACTAAACTACCACTAGCCCTTAAAAGGGCCTTTTGCGGGGCATTGCCCCAAAGAAATCAGCTCTTTAACCTGTAAAAAATACAACCCCCCCCACCCAAACAACCAACTCCCCAAATAAAACCCTAACTAAAAAAACCTAAGCTCCCCATTGCCCTGAAAAGGGTATTTGTATGGGCATTGCCCTTAAAAGAGCATTTAGCTCTATTGCAGCCCAAAGCCCTAACCTAAAAATAAAACCCACCCAATAAACCCTTAAAAAACCTAACACTAACCCCTGAAGATCCACTTACAGTTTTGAAGAGCTGACATCCATCCTCAACGAATCCGGGAGAAGTCCTCAACGAAGCGGCAAGAAGTCCTCAACGATGCCGGGAGAAGTCTTCATCCAAGCTGGGATAAGTGGTCCTCCAGACGGGCAGAAGTCTTCATCCAGACAGTATCTTCTATCTTCATCCATCTGGCGTGGAGCGGGTCCATCTTCAAGACATCCAGCAAGGAGCATCCTCTTCTGACGACGACTACCCGACGAATGAAGGTTCCTTTAAGTGACATCATCCTAAAATTCTATCAGCCAATCGGAATTAAGGTTGAAAAAATCCTATTGGATGCAATCAGCAAATAGGATTGAACTTCAATCCTATTGGCTGACCCAATCAGCCAATAGGATTGAGCTTGCATTCTATTCGCTGATTGGAACAGCCAATAGGATGAAAAAATCTGATTAAGCTTGCACTCTATTGGCTGTTCCAATCTTGGATGATGTCACTTAAAGGAATATTCATTCATCGGGTAGTCGTCATCAGAAGAGGATGCTCCGTGCCAGATGTCTTGAAGATGGACCTCCTCCACGCTGGATGGATGAAGATAGAAGATGCCGTCTGGATGAAGACTTCTGCCCATCTGAAGGA
Organism: Bombina bombina; assembly: GCF_027579735.1. Lineage (NCBI taxonomy): Eukaryota > Metazoa > Chordata > Amphibia > Anura > Bombinatoridae > Bombina > Bombina bombina. The sequence continues at coordinate 1,008,378,210 of NC_069500.1, forward strand.
CCACTTCTCCCGGCTTGGATGAAGACTTCTCCCGGCTTCATTGAGGACTTCTTGCCGCTTTGTTGAGGACTTCTCCCGGATTCGTTGAGGATGGATGTTGGCTCATCAAAACTGTAAGTGGATCTTCAGGGGTTAGTGTTATTATTATTTTTTTTTAAAATAATGTTTTTATTGAGGTTTGAACAATACAAAGAAAAATAAGCACCAAATATGCACAATTCAATACAGGTATCCACCAACAAGTTAACAATTAAGTATCCGTAAGGAGAGATATACATTATAATATATTATAATATCCTTCAGAACATTATAGGCTTCTATAAAGCCTCAAAGTTCACAAAGCCCAAATATGAAATGTCATATAATCTAACCTCTAAAATATACAAAGATTACCCAAAAAACCTTGGGCAATTACTTACCAGTCTCAGGAGGACCATATAGCTGCAGCAGCATAAACCCTTTCAAATCTACACACTGTAGCACATATACCATCAAGGGAATTAGGGGTGCCTTACTAAGTAGAAGTAGGGGAAATGTTTAAGGTGCTAACTAATAAACCTCTTATTTTGCCCTCCAAAATATTACAGGCCACTCTTTGGCCTCATGCTACCCAGGTACACAATGTGAGGGTTTCAATAGAATGATCTTTATGCTGGCCTCCTAACTATCTAAAGGCCCCTCTTGGATCTTACATAATTATGCTCAAACATAGGAGGTGTATATAACTATGTAAGGGGGGGGGTACATAGTGAGATAAAATAAAAAAAATAAACAAAAATTACATATATTATGCCATCGACATTATTAGCAAGTTAGTATAGCAAGTCCAGATATATGAGGAGGTTAGAAGACAAGTAGCAGAATAAACATCCATAATATGTTGCAGCAATATAGGGGAGGGGAGCCTACTTATGACTATAATTTCCTAAACCTCCTTAGAAGACAAAAAGGATCTGGACAGATCGCCCCATCCCAGCCGCTGACAGAGCAAATCTGTGTATACTAATGAGTTATGGGTGAGGAGGAGACATACACCTATGGTGCATACTATTAAGCTCTCCCTGCCTATAACAAACTACTGTGGAAACCCACAGCCCCTGATAACCACAATTTCCTTCTAACATTATTTTAGAAGCATATACATAGGGCATATGTTAAATAAGATGGACCCTCCGAAGAGGTAAAGTAACTAAAGGCATCTCTCACTAAAAACTAAGATTCAACTGGTCAACAGTAAAGATAACTGAGGGTTGTTACAAAGAATAGACCGCTCTTGGGCATATATCTTTCAATTACATAAAAAAAACAAGTATGTTTGCACATGTCAGGCATAGTTCACGATTAGATAACAGTATGCAGAAATCTGAGGTATTATCAGTATATAGGATTACAACAAAACCTTATAGGCAACAAAATTATGAGAGAACTAGTTATCCCTAAAGGGCATTTCTAGGGGCTGTAGTGTGGCCCTGTAAAATCTGTTGGTTTAGAAAGATTAACATATATGTTGGCATAGTTACACTTTGAAAAGAAATGAAATACCTAAAACCAGGACCCACATCATTAGCAGTGTAATACTTATAATTAGACAGTACTGTCCAATAACAAACAGATAATTAGGTCCATCATTGAATGCTTTGTTGTCGGGAACATATGGAGTTATTTAGTAATTATTACAGACAGCTATAGTGCAGTAACATTATATTGCTAGGTACATATGACTAATTATTTAAGGCATAAGAAAAGAGTAAAGTATTGTCCTGGAGAAAGCATCACACAATAATAAGGGATATCAACTAATTCTGAACAAATAACTATATGTACAGTGCAGATAATACCCCTCTAAAATATACAAAGATTACCCAAAAATCTTGGGCAATTACTTACCAGTCTCAGGAGGACCATATAGCTGCAGCAGCATAAACCCTTTCAAATCTACACACTGTAGCACATATACCATCAAGGGAATTAGGGGTGCCTTACTTAGTAGAAGTAGGGGAAATGTTTAAGGTGCTAACTAATAAACCTCTTATTTTGCCCTACAAAATATTACAGACCACTCTTGGGCCTCATGCTACCCAGGTACACAATGTGAGGGTTTCAATAGAATGATCTTTATGCTGGCCTCCTAACCATCTAAAGGTCCCTCTTGGATCTTACATAATTATGCTCAAACATAGGAGGTGTATATAACTATGTAAGGGGGGGGGGTACATAGTGAGATAAAATAAAATAAATATTTTTTTTTTACATATATTATGCCATAGACATTATTAGCAAGTTAGTATAGCAAGTCCAGATATATGAGGAGGTTAGAAGACAAGTAGCAGAATAAACATCCATAATATGTTGCAGCAATATAGGGGAGGGGAGCCTACTTATGACTATAATTTAATACACCTCCTTAGAAGACAAAAAGGATCTGGACAGATCGCCCATCCCGGCCGCTGACAGAGCAAATATGTGTATACTAATGAGTTATGGGTGAGGAGGAGACATACACCTATGGTGCATACTATTAAGCTCTCCCTGCCTATAACAAACTACTGTGGAAACCCACAGCCCCTGATAACCACAATTTCCTTCTAACATTATTTTAGAAGCATATACATAGGGCATATGTTAAATAAGATGGACCCTCCGAAGAGGTAAAGTAACTAAAGGCATCTCTCACTAAAAACTAAGATTCAACTGGTCAACAGTAAAGATAACTGAGGGTTGTTACAAAGAATAGACCGCTCTTGGGCATATATCTTTCAATTACATAAAAAAAACAAGTATGTTTGCACATGTCAGGCATAGTTCACGATTAGATAACAGTATGCAGAAATCTGAGGTATTATCAGTATATAGGATTACAACAAAACCTTATAGGCAACAAAATTATGAGAGAACTAGTTATCCCTAAAGGGCATTTCTAGGGGCTGTAGTGTGGCCCTGTAAAATCTGTTGGTTTAGAAAGATTAACATATATGTTGGCATAGTTACACTTTGAAAAGAAATGAAATACCTAAAACCAGGACCCACATCATTAGCAGTGTAATACTTATAATTAGACAGTACTGTCCAATAACAAACAGATAATTAGGTCCATCATTGAATGCTTTGTTGTCGGGAACATATGGAGTTATTTAGTAATTATTACAGACAGCTATAGTGCAGTAACATTATATTGCTAGGTACATATGACTAATTATTTAAGGCATAAGAAAAGAGTAAAGTATTGTCCTGGAGAAAGCATCACACAATAATAAGGGATATCAACTAATTCTGAACAAATAACTATATGTACAGTGCAGATAATACCCCTCTAAAATATACAAAGATTACCCAAAAATCTTGGGCAATTACTTACCAGTCTCAGGAGGACCATATAGCTGCAGCAGCATAAACCCTTTCAAATCTACACACTGTAGCACATATACCATCAAGGGAATTAGGGGTGCCTTACTTAGTAGAAGTAGGGGAAATGTTTAAGGTGCTAACTAATAAACCTCTTATTTTGCCCTACAAAATATTACAGACCACTCTTGGGCCTCATGCTACCCAGGTACACAATGTGAGGGTTTCAATAGAATGATCTTTATGCTGGCCTCCTAACCATCTAAAGGTCCCTCTTGGATCTTACATAATTATGCTCAAACATAGGAGGTGTATATAACTATGTAAGGGGGGGGGTACATAGTGAGATAAAATAAAATAAATATTTTTTTTTTACATATATTATGCCATAGACATTATTAGCAAGTTAGTATAGCAAGTCCAGATATATGAGGAGGTTAGAAGACAAGTAGCAGAATAAACATCCATAATATGTTGCAGCAATATAGGGGAGGGGAGCCTACTTATGACTATAATTTAATACACCTCCTTAGAAGACAAAAAGGATCTGGACAGATCGCCCATCCCGGCCGCTGACAGAGCAAATATGTGTATACTAATGAGTTATGGGTGAGGAGGAGACATACACCTATGGTGCATACTATTAAGCTCTCCCTGCCTAAAACAAACTACCGTGGAAACCCACAGCCCCTGATAACGACAATTTCCTTCTAACATTATTTTAGAAGCATATACATAGGGCATATGTTAAATAAGCTGGACCCTCCGAAGAGGTAAAGTAACTAAAGGAATCTCTCACTAAAAACTGAGATTCAACTGGTCAACAGTAAAGATAACTGAGGGTTGTTACAAAGGATAGACCACTTTTGGGCTTATATCTTTCAATCACATAAAAGACACAAGTATGTTTGCACATGTCAGGCATAGTTCACGATTAGATAACAGTATGCAGAAATCTGAGGTATCATCAGTATATAGGATTACAACAAACCCTTATAGGCAACAAAATTATGAGAGAACTAGTTATCCCTAAAGGGCATTTCTAGGGGCTGTAGTGTGGCCCTGTAAAATCTGTTGGTTTAGAAAGATTCACATATATATTGGCATAGTTACACATTGAAAAGAAATGAAATACCTAAAACCAGGACCCACATCATTAACAGTGTAATACTTATAATTAGACAGTACTGTCCAATAACAAACAGATAATTAGGTCCATCATTGAATGCTTTGTTGTCGGGAACATATGGAGTTATTTAGTAATTATTACAGACAGCTATAGTGCAGTAACATTATATGGCTAGGTACATATGACTAATTATTTAGGGCATAAGAAAAGAGTAAAGTATTGTCCTGGAGAAAGCATCACACAATAATAAGGGATATCAACTAGTTCTGAACAAATAACTATATGTACAGTGCAGATAATACCCCTCTAAAATATACAAAGATTACCCAAAAACCTTGGGCAATTACTTACCAGTCTCAGGAGGACCATATAGCTGCAGCAGCATAAACCCTTTCAAATCTACACACTGTTTTTTTAGTTAGGGTTTTATTTGGGGGATTGGTTGTGTGGGTGGTGGGTTTTACTGTTGGGGGGTGTTTGTATTTTTTTTACAGGTAAAAGAGCTGATTTCTTTGGGGCAATGGCCCGCAAAAGGCCCTTTTAAGGGCTATTGGTAGTTTAGTTTAGTTTAGTTTAGGCTAGGTGTTTTTTATTTTGGGGGGGGGGCTTTTTTATTTTGATACAGCTATTAGATTAGGTGTAATTAGTTTAAATATCTTGTAATTTGTTTTTTATTTTTTGTAATTTAGTGTTTGTTTTTGTAATTTAGGTATTTGTATTTAATTTTGTTAATTGTATTTAATTTAGGTAATTTATTTAATTGTACTGTTAGGTTAGATGTTAGTGTCACTAAGGTTAGGTTTTATTTTACAGGTACATTTGTATTTATTTTAGCTAGGTAGTTAGTAAATAGTTAATAACTATTTAATAACTATTCAATCTAGTTAACCCTTTGAGTGCTAAGCACTTTCCCACCTGGGTGCTAAGGTTTTTTTAAAGGTTTTTTTTTACTTTATATTTTTAAAAATATTTTTTGAACTTTTTTTATTATTTCAGATCCTCAAGACTTACATTGCTGGAAAGGATAGGCGATTGCCTTTCCAACGGTAGGTCTTGGGGGTCTGTAGCTGCTTAGATGCCTGAGATACAGGCTTCTAAGCAGCATGCCCCCTGCTCCTATACTTAACATTGTTAATGTTAAATAAAGTTGCGCGGTGACGTCATCACGTCATTGTGTGTGATGTCACTGTGCACAACGTGAAGCCCTGGCAATGTCTGTCACTATGCAGGGGTAGGAGCCATTGGGAGCCCCCAGATCTCCCTCAAAGTGGGAGAGTGCTAGTGACGGCTCTAAGCCGTCATTAGCACCTGACTGAGACAATATGTGACGGCTCAGAGCCGTCATTAGCACTCAAGGGGTTAAAATAAATACAAACATGCCTGTGAAATAAAAATAAATCCTAAGCTAGATACAATGTAACTATTAGTTATATTGTAGCTAGCTTAGGGTTTATTTTATAGTTAAGTATTTAGTTTTAAATAGTAATTATTTAGTTAATGATAGGAATTTTTAGTTAGATTTATTTTAATTATATTTAAGTTAGGGGGTGTTAGGTTTAGGGTTAGACTTATGTTTAGGGGTTAATAAATTTAATATAGTGGCGGCAAAGTTGGGGGCGGCAGATTAAAGGTTATTAAATGTAGGTAGGTGGCGGCGATGTTAGGGGCGGCAGATTAGGGGTTAATAATATTTAACTAGTGTTTGCAAGGCGGGATTGCGGAGGTTTAGGGGTTAATATGTTTATTCTAGTGGTGGCGATGTCGAGAGCAGCAAATTAGGGGTTAATCATTTTATTTTAGTGTTTGCGATGTGGGAGTACCTCGGTTTTGGGGTTAATAGGTAGTTTATGGGTGTTAGTGTGCTTTGTAACACTTTAGTTATGAGTTTTATGCTACAGCTTTGTAGTGTAAAACTCAAAACTACTGACTTTAGAATTCGTTACGAATCTTGTGGGATAGGCTGTACCGCTCACTTTTTGGCCTAAAAAAAAAAAAAGCTTGTAATACCGGCGCAATGGAAGTCCCTTTGAAAAAAGACTTTATGAAAATTGCGTAAGTTAATTTGCTGTACGGACAAAAAAGACTCGTATTAGCAGCGGTAGTAAAAAAGCAGTGTTATGAGCCTTAACGCTGCTTTTTTACTCACAACGCAAAACTCGTAATCTAGCCGATAATTTAGAAAGTCCTACACAGGGGGGGTTTCTATTTTATTAAATTTTAAGAAAATAACATGTTCTGCTTGAAGCGTCACTTGAACATTACACATTTTATTGGCCCAGTAGGATAGCATTCTCCAAAATTTCTGTTATTGCGGGCATGACCATATACAATGTGCTATGTTTGCCTTAACAACCCAGATTTATCACATTTATGTCCATATTGACTATTCCCCCATATAGACACCATTTCTGGTGTAATATATGTCATCCATATTATTTTAACATGTTGTTTGTTTACGCATTGCTATTGAGAGAGAGGCTTCATCCACCCTTTCTATACTCTGAAGAACTGTCTGCATTGAGAGGCTGTGAAATTGCATAACTCTCCATTTTGCTGTAATCTTCTCCACTAGTCTTTCATAATCTATATTATTTATAATATTGTATAATAAAGAGATAGAAAATGTATCTCTTTTATATGCATTCAGTACTTGTACGAGTGGAGGATAATCCCACATTTTTCCATGTAATCTTATAAATTTCAAAGAATAATCTCTTACTTGTAAATATGCATAATAATGTTCTTTCTTAAAGGGACAGTTTACTCAAAAATTTACTTCCCTTTAATTTCTTCCCAATGATCCACTTTACCTGCTGGAGTGTATTAAATTGTTTACAAGTAGCTCCTTTACCCTTATATTGGCATTTGAAAATGTTGATTTAGCAATCAGCCAATCGGAATTAAGGTAGGAAAATTCTGATTGGCTGATGGAATCAGCCAATCAGATTGAGCTCGCATTCTATTGGCTGATCTGAACAGCCAACAGAATGCGAGCTCAATCTAATTGGCTGATCGGATCAGCCAATTGGATTGAACTTGAATCTGGATCCAGACTTCAGCCCGAGGATGGATGTCACTCTTCAGCCCCCCACTTGGGCTTGGATCAAGACATCGGAGGCTCTTCTGGACAGATCGGGACCCGGTGAGGTGAAGACAAGGTAGGGAGATCTTCAGGGGCTTAGTGTTAGGTTTATTTAAGGGGGGTTTGGGTTAGATTAGGGGTATGTGGGTGGTGGGTTGTAATGTTGGGGGGGGGGTATTGTATGTTTTTTTTTCATGCAAAAGAGCTGAATTCTTTGGGGCATGCCCCGCAAAGGCCCGTTTTCAGGGCTGGTAAGGTAAAAGAGCTTTGAACTTTTTAAATTTAGAATAGGGTAGGGCATTTTTTTTATTTTGGGGGGCTTTGTTATTTTATTAGGGGGCTTAGAGTAGGTGTATTTAGCTTAAAATTCTTGTAATATTTTTATAATGTTTGTAAATATTTTTTTATTTTTTGTTCTTTAGTTAGTTTATTTAATTGTATTTATTTGTAGGTATTGTATTTAATTAATTTATTGATAGTGTAGTGTTGCCTGTAAAATAAATATTAATCCTAAAATAGCTACAATATAATTATTATTTATATTGTAGCTATATTAGGGTTTATTTTACAGGTAAGTATTTAGATTTAAATAGGAATAATTTATTTAATAAGAGTTAATTTATTTCGTTAGATTTAAATTATATTTAATTTAGGGGGGTGTTAGGGTTAGGGTTAGAATTAGCTTTAGGGGTTAAAAAATTTATTAGAGTAGCGGTGAGCTCCGATCGGCAGATTAGGGGTTAATACTTGAAGTTAAGTGTCGGCAATGTTAGGGAGGGCAGATTAGGGGTTAATACTATTTATTATAGGGTTATTGAGGCGGGAGTGAGGCGGATTAGGGGTTAATAACTTTATTATGATAGCGGCGCGGTCCGGTCAGCAGATTAGGGGTTAATAATTGTAGGTAGGTAGCGGCGACGTTGGGGGCGGCATATTAGGGGTTAATAAATATAATATAGGGGTCGACGGTGTTAGGGGCAGCAGATTAGGGGTTCATAGGGATAACGTAGGTGGCAGCGGTGTGCGGTCGGCAGATTAGGGGTTAAAAATTTTTAATAGAGTGGCGGTGATGTGGGGGGACCTCGGTTTAGGGGTACATAGGTAGTTTATGGGTGTTAGTGTACTTTAGAGCACAGTAGTTAAGAGCTTTATAAACCGGCGTTAGCCCAGAAAGCTCTTAACTACTTACTTTTTTCTGCGGCTGGAGTTTTGTCGTTAGATTTCTAACGCTCACTTCAGCCACGACTCTAAATACCGGCGTTAGAAAGATCCCATTGAAAAGATAGGATACGCAATTGACGTAAGGGGATCTGCGGTATGGAAAAGTCGCGGCTGGAAAGTGAGCGCTAGACCCTTTCCTGACTGACTCCAAATACCAGAAGGCGGTAAAAACCAGCGTTAAGAGCCTCTAACGCTGGTTTTGACGGCTACCGCCCAACTCTAAATCTAGCCGTTAGTTTTTTAAAACTTAAAAAAAAATGAGAGAAAATGTGCTAAAACACACCAAATCCCATAGGGGCGCTTCCCATTTAATCTTAAAAGTTGCCCAAAACAGCATAGACAAACTAAACAGAGAAAGTCCATATAATCCAGGATGATAGGCAGCTCTCTGTCAAAGGATGGTCAAATCCTGGTACTTGGTAGAGAAAAAACAGAGGTGCCACAAGGGCCTAGTACCACAGACACAGAAGATATTGGTGAAAAAGGCTGGAAATATACTCACAAATGTAGAGCACCCAATGGTGCAAGCAAAGTGGACTGTAATTTTTTTGCAGTGGTCCAGCTCACTTGTCCCCACAGACAATTGTGTCAGATCTGGTAATCTGAGGAGGCAATACCAATTATCTGTATATGGATGGAGAACAAAAAGACCATAGCCCAAATACTGTATAGTCAGGGGTAAGGAGATAGGAGACAAATTATTGCACTTACAGGATAAAAAGCACCTCCAGGTGCAATAAGAGCAGACTGGTACTTTGCATCCTCCCAGCTGACTGAACTCCACAGCAAACAATAAAAGATAATCCAACGAAATTTCAAAGTGGTATAACAATGAACACCACCACAGCTGCAAGTGTATAAATAAAATCAGAATCTTTATTTTAAAAGCAATGCGTTTCTCAGCCTCTTACAGGACTGTTTTCTCAGGCTATGATAAAAAATAACTAAAATACACTTGCTATATAAAGGGAAAAAGAGACTCTCTGATAGGTTATACAATTAATAATAATCACCTGTGTAAGCCATCAATTGGTAATTAGTTGTCATAGTAACCAAAAAATAACACAATGACCTCACAGATAAAACAAAAACTTAAACATAGAGTGTACATAGGAGATCTGTAAAAATATAACATATACCATTCTGTGAAATAACCTACTAGTACAATTAAATAATGGGCTATTTAGTACCAATACATCATGCCAATTTTTTTTAAAACACCAATATGAATAAGAAATAATACATAAGGTGTATAGCAATTATAAAGTAAAACAGACACCTATATAAAATGATATATACATGGGTTGACACTTTGTATATTTGACACAATACCCATAAATACCACAATCTTTATGATGGTTTGCATATATACTATATATATATATATATATATATATATATATATATATATATATATATATATATACACACACACATATATATTTCAATCTAAGATTAGAATGACTATATTCATCAAACAAATCTTCCATAAGGGTTTCAGGTTCGTAAGTGATAAAACCCTCACTGACATGGGAATCCATGAGCTCAGTGGTGATGGGTTTAAGTTTATCATTTTTGATGTGTTTATCTGCAAAGTATTTCTGGAGGGACAGCTTCCTAATATAACTATTAATATCCACAAACACCACATAGACATTGAAATGGTTTGAGGGACTAAAGGAAAGACCCCTACCTAAGACTCTTACCTCATTATCTGTTAATGAGTGTGACAAAAGGTTAAAAATGCCTTTTCTTAGTCTTTCCAATTTTTCCTTTTTGCCGCTTTTTCCCGCTTACGAAATGTCTTTTTTTTTTTTGAGGGAGGGAAGGGCCTGTTGGGCCTTGCCAAACTGTTGGGTCCTGATGCTGGTTGCAACTCCCCTAAAAAAAGTTGTTGAGAAAATTGTATTTAAAGAAAGCATTAGAGATACTAGTACATTAAACAAATGTTAGAATGTTGTACAAACATTAAAAATTCGAAACAAAGGAATGTTAAAATTAGTTTTATTTTTTCAATGTTGCAAAACTTTCCCCTAACCCTACTGAACATGTAGTTTTTCTTGCCTTCTATATTATGGTAAGTTAGGCACAAGATAGTATATTATTAATTCTTATCTTATATTATTAAATCCTATACTATATTGTCATTGTTTTCATTAAACAGCTTAAAGGGACACTAACCCCAAATTTTTTCTTTCATTATTCAGACAGATCATGCAATTTTAAGCAACTTTCTAATTTACTCCTATTATTAATTTTTCTTCGTTCTCTTGCTATATTTATTTAAAAAGCAGGAATGTAATGCATAGGAGCCGGCCCATTTTTAGTTGAGAACCTGGGTTATGCTTGCTTATTGGTGGCTAAATGTCAGCCACCAATAAGAAAGCGCTATCCAATGTGCTGAACCTAAAATGGGCTGGCTGCTAAGATTTACATTCATGCTTTTTAAATAAAGATAGCAAGAGAACTAAGAGAAATTGATAATAGGAGTAAATTAGAAAGTTGCTTAAAATGTCATGACCTATCTGAATCACAAAAGAAAAAATGTGGGTTAAGTATCCCTTTAATTTGTTGAATTTCATAAAAAACATATGAAGTGGGCTCAGGGGTTGATTGCTTACCCCTGTGGCCTAACAAACTATACAATACAAACATACAATTATAAACTGGATCATAGGTGAGTAAGTCCAATAATGAAATATGTCTTTGGTTCACTAAATTAATTTTATATGTCCTAATGAGTCTGGGATATTATAATTCCATCTCTCAGAAGGTCATTGAGATCATAGATGCATTTTGATGCTTTCTCAACCTTCTATAGCAAAAAGTTATTTTTGATGAGATGCCATTGGACCAGAAAGATTGTGAAAAAAAATTTTATTTAAATTATTTGAATGTTTTGTATAAAGATGAAACAAATCGAGTTTGCTCCAGTTTAAAAAAAGTGTAAATTTTAGAATGCACTAATAAAAAGAACAGAGATTAATTGATCATATTGTAATAGGGACATTAAACAATATGAGGTTGTAAATAATACTAATTATTTGTAGTAAAGAAACAAAAAACTTTGCAATACACTTTCATTGTTTATTTTCATGTAATGTAACTAAAATGTTGGCTTTCCATTTCCCCTGGGTTTCTATAAATTGATGGCTGCTGCCATGTTGTATATTAGTTATCTTAGATTCTTTTTATCTCATATCTTCTGCTGAGTCCAGTTAGTTACTTTATCAGTTGATTTATATTGTTACTATCTAACAAGGTTTAAAATCACTTTAGTGTTGGTATATTCCACACAGACATTGGGCTCCATGTACGAAGCAGTGAAAGCTGCTCCGGAGCCCTTGTGGGGCAGGTTCGTATATGTGATCCTGCTTCCCGCAATGTAAGAAGCAGCAGTCAATTGGACCTCTGCTTCTTACACCCTACACCACCTCTGAGGGGGCGAGGGAAAATCACTGAAAGGTCACTCGCTCTCGGTGATTGACAGCCCCTTCGGTCACGGGAATGAAGGGGTGGGCATTACACACTCCGATGAGTGTGTAATGATACATACGGGCAAGCGGATCAACAGATCCGCTGCCCGTGTGTAGCGAAGGAGGGCGGACAGCTTCGTGAGTTGAGATGCTGTCCACCCGCCTGTTAGTACATGGAGCCCTTTGTTTGCAGACATTAGTCACTCATTTATATTGATCTGTACTTGTCCTAAGAAGAAGAAATTAAACATCATGGCCAATTACGTCAAAGAAAGTTAAATATTACAGTTATTTGTTCAATATTTAAACAACTTATATAGTTTAAAAAAATACATCAACATATTATTTTCAGGCTTTTCTTTGCTTTGAATTCATCATTATATCTAGCATGTATTTAGTATTTAGCGTTTAATATCCCTTTATATGTTTGCAGAAGTTAAAATTTTTTTTATTATATGTGGAAATAAAGGCATTTGATATATATTATGTATACATTTTGTATCAAAATGTTTTATATACATTGTTAAAATATTACTTGTATTAATATTGCATGGCTCTCATATAAATTTAACATATTTGGCTTATAAGATTTTGCATAGTTATGTATATTTTTTTATCAATTTCAATATGCAAATAAAGGTAAGAGAAAAACAATCATATAACATAATTCATTTTTTTTTCTTCTTTTGGGGCTTGATGATCAAAAACTCACTGGCATGGAGAAAAATGATGCAATATATATATATATATATATATATATATATATATATATATATATATATATATTCTTTTCTTTTTCTTAAACATTTTATATTAATGTAGGTGTCTCTCCCTCTCAACTAAAACCCTGCTTAGTGAGATAAACAGCTCTCAAGCTAAAATTTTCCCTTCTGATATTCTTTAGGGGACCTTGCAGTACTGATGGTACTTTTTAGATATTCTAGCCAGAGCTTTAGATCATCAGACCATTGAAAAGAAATGGGGAATTGTAAGACTTGTAAGTGGTATGACATTATTAAAAAAATAAAAATAAAGATGTGCATTAAGTTTTTTTTTTTTTAAATAATACAATGTATTAGTTTAATTTATCACCATGTAATTCAAATACATAATTGCACAATTCTATGTTATATAAAATATTTGAGAAAATAAATTTAAGTTTTTAAAATCTCCAGTTATTTTATTCTTTTGAAAATATTGCAAGAATATGAATTTATTAGATGTAAATTATTATATTATAAAGACAGTAAAATTCAGCAAAGCTAGGTTTGTATTCATTGTTCTAATTATTGCAATAAATATCAAAAGGTTTTTCTTTTATTCACACAAGTTTGCTAGATGCAGAACTCTGCCTTGTTATATAAGACCTTAGTGCTTTGGGTTAGAAATGAAGTATTGATGTTGCAATATTAGGTATACTTTTATTTTATTCATTGGGTCAGGGCACATTACTGCTTCTCGCAGAATTTGAGAGTGGATTGTACAGAAATTCTGTTTTTATATTTAGCTTGTTTATTAAGCTCTCCATACAAGCCTTAAATTATGTAATTTACTTTGGTTTTCTTTAAAGAGTTATACATGGAATAATTCAGACATTTGCTATAGGCATTTTTTAAATAATGATATTCTGTCCCAAATTTTCAAATCAAGAACAAGACAAACCTACTTGTAAAACACATAAAAATGTATCCAAAAATTGTTTCCTTCTGCCATGAACATTATTCATGACTTTTAGATGTTAAGCAATGTTGAGTTTTTTTGTTTTTGTTTTGTTTTTTAGCCTATATCCCAATAGGATTGTCTGTTTTATTTATTAGTTTATCAGTTTATCAACAGTTTTCATTTATACCTCTGAAGTTGGAGACATCATAGCAATATATAAAAGAAACTACTGTCTATGTTTACAGATGTAGGTCAAGTTTATACTGCTAGTGTAAAAACTGGGATGGAAGGTGTTAACTATTTTAGCTGGTGTAAAGTGATATCATCCTCAGTTTTTTCCTTGGTATACATACTTCCTCATTCTATTATACAAGTTCATGAAAATTAGGCCAGATAATAGTCTTAACCCTACCATCTTTGTCATTTATCATTTACAGTGGAGAAAAAAAGTATTTAGTCAGCCATCATTTAATTGTGCAAGTTCTCCCACTTAAGAAGATGAGAGAGGCCTGTAATTTTCATCATAGGTATACCTCAACTATGAGAGGCAAAATGTGGAAACAAATCCAGGCAATCACATTGTCTGATTTGGAAAGAATTTATTTGCAAATTATGGTGGAAAATAAGTATTTGGTCAATATCAAAAGTTCATCTCAATACGTTTTCTGTAAGTCTTCACAAGGTTGTCACACACTGTTGCTGGTATGTTGGCCCATTCCTGCATGCAGATCTCCTCTAAAGCAGTGATGTTTTGGGGCTGTCGCTGGGCAACACGGACTTTCAACTCCCTCCAAAGGATTTCTATGGGGTTGAGATCTGGAGACTGGCTAGGCCACTCCAGGACCTTGAAATGCTTCTTACGAAGCCACTCCTTCGTTGCCCGAATGGTGTGTTTGGGATCATTGTCATGCTGAAAGACCAGCCACATTTCATCTTCAATGCCCTTGCTGATGGAAGGAGGTTTGCACTCAAAATCTCACGATACATGGCCCCATTAATTCTTTCATGTACACAGATCAGTTGTCCTGTTCCCTTTGCAGAGAAACAGCCCCAAAGCATGATGTTGCCACCCACATGCTTCACAGTTGGTATAATGTTCTCTCTCCTCCAAACACAACAATTTGTGTTTCTACCAAACAGTTCTACTTTGGTTTCATCTGACCATATGATATTCTCCCAATCCACTTCTGGATCATCCAAATGCTCTCTAGCATACTTCAGACGGGCCCGGTCATGTACTGGCTTAAGCAGGGGGACACGTCTGGCACTGCAGGATCTGAGTCCCTGGCAGCGTAGTGTGTTACTGATGGTAGCCTTTGTTACATTGCTCCAGCTCTCTGCAGGTCATTCACTAGGTGCCCCTGTGTGGTTCTGGGATGTTTGCTCACTGTTCTTGTGATCATTTTGACCCCACTGGGTGAGATCTTGCGTGGAGCCCCAGATCGAGGGAGATTATCAGTGGTCTTGTATGTCTTCCATTTTCAAATTATTGCTCCCACAGTTGATTTCTTCACACCAAGCTGCTTGCCTATTGCAGATTCAGTCTTCCCAGCCTGGTGCAGGTCTACAATTTTGTTTCTGGTGTTCTTTGACAGCTCTTTGGTCTTCACATAGTGGAGTTTGGAGTGTGACTGTTTGAGGTTGTGGACAGGTGTCTTTTATACTGATAACAAGTTCAAACAGGTGCCATTAATACAGGTAATGAGTGGAGGACAGAGGAGCCTCTTAAAGAAGAAGATACAGGTCTGTGAGAGCCAGAAATATTGCTTGTTTGAAGGTGACCAAATACTTATTTTCCACCATAATTTGCAAATAAATTCTTTCCAAATCAGACAATGTGATTGTCTGGATTTATTTCCACATTTTGTCTCTCATAGTTGAGGTATACCTATGATGAAAATTACAGGCCTCTCTCATCTTCTTAAGTGGGAGAACTTGCACAATTGGTGGCTGACTAAATACTTTTTCCCCCACTGTAGCAGCTTGGTATTTATTTTTATGTTACCTAGAAGCTATAACCCAATGGCATAAAGCTATTGTTCTGTGTTTGTCAGTTTGGTCTGGGATTGCCTTTCATATATATTTGAAAATATTGTTTTGGACTGTTTAATTTAAATCAGTGTCACACTTGTATGTTTAGTCAATTTATGTTTCTTTTTAGTTTTAAACAATGTTTAATTTATATAATTATGATATTTTACACTTTACATTTATGTTTATAGGAATTAATTAATTCATTAATGGGCTCAATGTGACAGTGAGCAAATGATCTTTTCTGATCCCACTGATTTCAATGGGAACCAAACTAAACCATCAACAACCATATGGCTAGTGCAATTATAAACATGACATATATTGTTTTATTTTTTTGTTTTATTTTTTTTGCCAGCCTTATTAATGATTGCTAATTAACCAAAAATTATTAATACCAGCAATGTAAATGTCAGACAGCTAACATTAGTTGGACTTAAAAGCTTGGCAGTGATTAGTTACAATATCCAGACATGTTGGCTAAAACCTATGAGATGACCCACAGAAGATGGCGTTGATCTTAAACCTGATTAGCCAGAAAAGAGCAGGTTATTGACACACACAACTGAGAGGACTTTGAATGGTAAGGCAGGATGAGGTCAGCAACTTACTGGCTATATCCAGGCACAGAAGATTATTTAGAAGAGGGGTCAGGTAAGCAAAGGTATGTAACTTAAAACAGTATCCAGGTTCAAGAGAGTGGTAAGTCAGGCAGAGGTTGGAAATGTATAGGTAATGGACAGTCTATTTTGCCCTATGAAGTACAAAGTGTTATGAATGATACAAAGTGATGAATTTGGCACCTGAACATAAGGTATAATGTACAACCTCTTTTGTGCCAACATAAAGACTATAGTAATGTTCAGTATCCTCTGCTATACATTTGTTAAATTTCTGCTTGAAGCTTTGAAATGTGATCTTATTTGGACTGGTTGCTTTATTAAAACTAGAAAAGAACATAACTACATAGGTTATTAATAACAAATTGGTCTGCTTAGAATAAAAACTCAAAAGCCAAGATATTAATCAGTATTTGTCAGAAAGTTGTATTTTCTAGCAACAGATTATATTGTACATTAAGAGACAACCAGATATATACTGTACATTTGTATTATTTTATTTAAAAAGTTTAACTTAACATATTATTTTTAGTTATTTATATGGTACTAAAAGTTTTAATTAAAAACAAATAAATGGTCCTGACTATTTTCAATAATTCAAAAAGTAGATTAAAATGTAACACTTTATTGAAAAAATATATATAACCCAGACATAACATTAATCTAAAGTTGGGTTTTAGGAACCAATCCTCATATGTGACCCAACACTAAGTTAAAAACAAGAATAGAGACAGGTAGCTAAAGGGTGTATGTAAGTGATTAATAGTACTTAAGGTAAGAATAGGTTTAACACAGATTTTCAAGCATTCAACACAGACATTCCTATTTGCTCAAAGGCGTCCTCCTGCCTGCAAGCTTTGTGGGGGTTACTCAGCCAGCTGATTTCTGACTAATATCCCTATAACTAATTTCAACAGCACTTCACACAGGGCTTACAACAATTAGCTATGTAATCCACATGGAACATAATCATGTATCCATTTAAGTCAAATGCGGTTATATTATATACAAAGTTACAAATTTGTAGCCAGCATGTGCACACCACAATATTGAGACACTTGTTACCCCTTTATCCCCGCCCACTGATGCGTTTTGTCACTATAGAACGTGAATTTGTCCGGGTATTGGGGCTGGCCAAGACGAACAACCAGGATTTTAATCCCTAATCGTTGCTATGGCTACTCAGAATTGTATGCTGAAGTGTAAACCGCAATAACGGCGTAATAGATATGATTATGGAAGCAGGTATCAGCATTACATTATTGCTGATGGTGAGTAGAAAGATCCACTAACTTAATCTTAACAGCATATTAGAGAGCCCTCCAAGACTGTAAAAGTCATTACCGTTTTTACAAAACGACTCATTGTTTTATATGTGAGAGGATTAGTATTATGAACCGACCGATAAGCCCATCAGTCACAACGGCTTATATGCTACTATTGGACCTCAAATTCGACCTCTTATGCATTGTGTATATATACTTCGATTTCCATAAGGGTATCACCATATTGTGCTCAAAATCAAATTATGTATAAAATTTGTATAATGCCTCATTTGCATGAGCGGTTATATCCACAATTAATAATATGGTGTCCATTATGTACATATATTTGTTTTCTTTTTATATTTCTGCACAATAAGTATATATGCTGTAGAATGATGTCAAGCTCTAATTTGCTGTGCACTGTAGTTTACAGCCATTGTCTAATGTTGAATCACTTTATAATCTTCATATTGGTGGTAGGGTAGACAATACTTAATTCACCAGTATAGCATAGTTACCATCATTAATAGTTCACATGAATATTTGACAATAGGACATCTCTCAGTCAGATTCTATATAGAATATCAAAGGTACACTTATGATTATATTTGCAAGGATGAGTACTCAGTACCTTATAATCATAGTACAAATTAGTAAAAACATATGTCGTCATATATGCCCATCTACCCTATAATTATAGAGTTAGCAAATTTTTTACCAAAGAACACCTGAACTACAATGTTTATCTAGTGTTTAATCATTATCAAGTCTGCATATTGGTTATAGAATGTACTCCATTCACCAGTTTAGTATAGTTACTATAATCAGTGATTAACATGATCATTTGACACTAGGACATTTCATTGTCAATATTTATCAAAAGATTAGCTTGCAATTATGTTTTCTGGGTTGGATAGTTAGTACATTTCTAATCACAGTACAAATTAATAATAGTAGCTTTAATCATGAATGCCTGTATATCTTATCACTTATAGACTTAGCATAGTTTTTCACAAAAAGCACTTGAATTACAATGCTTCATTAAGTCCCCTTGGTTACATTGATTGCAGTTCATGTATCCACCTACATTCTTTCTGTAGTAGCAGTTTGGTGATGTTGCCTTTTCTGCCATGGTGTTTTACTTGTTCAATTGCAAAGAACTTAATATCATATTTGCGCTCATGATGTATTGTGTTCATGTGTTGTGCCACTGGTACCGGTCTACCCTACTTAATGGCACCCTGATGTTCCAAAACTCTTGTACGTAGCTTCCTTTTTGTCTCACCTACATAGATCATTGGACTGCTACACATGGCCATGTAAATTACCATCTTAGATCTACAGTTCATGAAGGGTGTTATATTATATTTTTTCCCAGTGTCTGGGTGTTCGAAACATTTAGTGGTTTTCATATTGTCACAGACTTTGCAGTAACTACATTTGAAGAAAACCCTTTGTACTGTTCAACCAAGTTTCTGATTGTGTTTGTTGAAAGTGACTTAAAATATCTTTCAAGTTACGTGGCTGTCTATTTGTGATCATAGGCTTAGGTGGTACTATGTCTTTGAGATCTGTATCTCCCTTAATAATATGCCAGTATTTCTCATAGATTCTCCATACTTTGATGTGTTGTTCATCAAAGGTACTTATTATTGTAATAGGTTAGTATCACTGATCTCCTTTTTAGTATCTATGAATAATGTCCTTCTATCAATTGCTTTGGCCCTTTGATAGGCCTTCTTAAGACATGCATTATGATATCGCCTTTCTCTAAACCTATTTCTCAGTTCACTAGACTCTCTTTCAAAATCTTCATCAGAGCTACAGTTTCTTCTCACTCTTAAATATTGGCCGGTTGGGATGCCCAATTTCTGACTCTTGGGATGAAAGCAAACCAATTTTAAAAGGCTATTAGTAGCTTTATGTTTTCTGTACAGTGAGGTATTCAGTGTCCCATCTGTGTCTTTCATAATCAACAGATCTAAAAAGGCAACAGATTGTGCATCAATGGTAGATGTGTATTTCATACTAAATTCATTTTTATTCATCCACTTCATAAATTTTGCAAAGTCACTTTTAGTACTTGTCCAAAGTATAAGGACATCATCAATGTACCATAGGTACAATTCAATAAATTCCATGAAAGGGTTCATCTTTTTATTCAATGTACTGAAATGTTCAATCCAACCCAGGAAAAGATTGGCATACGTGGACGCACAGCATGTGACCATCGCTGTTCCCCTTTCTCTGTAAATAGATTATATATATATATATTATAGTTATGTTGTAAAACAAAAAGGAGATCAATATAATAATCATCATGTATTCACCCTTAGGGTTTGTAGATTTTAAAAAGAACTGTATCTCTTTGATCTCTAGCTGATGTTCAGTATTTAGATTCCACGTCTATACTCACTAAGAAGGTATCTTGTTCTACAGCTATATTTTGTAGGCAGTTTAGCACATCTTTTGTATCTTGTACATATGACGTTAAATTGTGAACAGAGTGTCTTATTTTTTTTTATCTAAGAAGATACTCATCTTTTCCATTAGATATCCATTGCCCAACACTACTGGTCTACCAGGGTCGTCTATTTGGTTCTTGTGCACCTTTGGTAGACTATAAAAATGTAGCTTCACTTGCTGACATGTTACACATAAATCTGAACTCATATTTAGTGATTACCCCCTGGCTAAAACATTCATCCAATAGAGCTCTCAAGTCTTTAGTGAATTTTTTGATTGGATCAAAGGTTAGGGTCTGATAATCATCTTTATTATCAAGAATTGTCTGACACATGTTATTGTATTTATCATTATTCATAAGGACAATATTCCCACCCTTATCTGCATTTTTAATGATCAAATCTGAGTTATTCTGTAGTTCTTTTAGCGCTGTTCGTTCTTTAAAACTTTCTTTTTAAATTATTGTTACTTGTAGGGTTTATCATTTCAATTTCAGTAGTTACCATGGAGACAAATGTATCCAATACTGCCAATTGTGAAATGTACTTTTTTCTTTAACCACACTTGTGTATCTCCTTATTGATTTGTCATCATTCTCATCTAACAAATCAAGTAGTAGGCTAACCATCTCCTTATCTTGTACTGGGATACCCATTTCATTTAATTGATTTCCATTCATTACTTTGTGATGTGTTACTTTGTAATATTTATGTAATTCCAATTTCCTTGCAAACAGATTAGTATCTTTAATCCAAGTAAATGTATTAAAGCATGGTGTGGGTATGAATGATAGACCTTTTGTTAGTAGTGTGGTATTCTTTTTTCAAGTTAAAATTAGATACGTTTATTATTTGAACGTCCCCTGGTTTCCCTTCTGTTTGTTGTACTGTGAGTTTTTGTTTGTCTGTCTCGTTGTTAGTGTTCTCTGTGGTGGAAATAGATCTTTATCTAAAAAAATCCTATTGATGGATGGTTCATTCGTGGGCATTGTACTACTAGTTGTAGCTACTAGCGTTACCTCTTTATCTGAAATTTCTGATTCAGAAAATTATTTTATCAGATCTATCAGATTTATCTTTTTTATCTTGGATATGTCTAGGTATAGCTCTGATGAAGATTTTTAAAGAGAGGCTAGTGATCTGAGAAATAGGTTTGGAGAAGGGGATATCTTAATCTCTCATGATTCTATTTTTTGTCAGGAGAATATTCTGTAACTGACTGTCCTTTGTTACAAAATATTCTCCTGACAAAAATAGAATCATTAAAGCCATGAGAGATGAATGGAAGCTTATTTAGTCAGATCCTACACTACATTTCCGACATTGGGAAGTTCCAAGAGTGGCATAAAAAGAGGACAACGTCTCAGAAATCTATTGGTAAAGACCGACATTAAAGATGAAAAGGAGATCTGTTCCTGGCTAAAAAAGAAAAAGGGTTGCTTTTGCTACACGAGTTGAGTCACTTGTATTAGTATGGTGACTGGCCCAAGTTTTCAACATCCTGAGAAAAAGAAGAAGTATCAAATCAACACATTTCTTTCTTGTACAACAACCTATATTGTATACAGGAAAGACCAGCGACAATGCCAGGACGAGAATGGCTAACCATTGCACAGCCCTTCAATCAAGGCAGATCAACCAGTGGCACGCCAATTCCTGGAGGCAAAACACTCTGTGAAAGACATCAGATTGCGCATTATTGACCATGTCCCACCGCTAAGGAGAGGCGCAGACAGAGACAAACTACTCCTACTTAAAGAAGCATATTGGATCTTTGAATTAGGCACTCTATCACCTAAAGGACTTAACATCAATACAGGATGGCAATGCTACCTATAGAAAAGAACATCACCATTAAAGTGTATTAATGTATACATGAGAGTCATGTAAACATTAAGACACCATTAAAGTGTATTAATGTATACATGAGAGTCCAGATCCACTAAGCTGTTAGTGAGAGTTCAGATCCCTATTTTGATTGAGAGTCCTGTATTCGATCTTTTGAGAGTTCATGATTTCCATTCTACTGTGAGTTCAATTATTCCCCCTTTTGTTACTATTTATTATTTCTTAATATATTGTGAGCCCTTATTCTTGATGGATTGCCCCTGTTTCCATTTGCCCCCTAGTTTACGAGGGGTTAACCTTTGTTTTTCTTATTTTTTTTTTACATTTATTTTTTATTTCTTTTATATTTATTTTTTATTGGTATATATATTATGCCATATGTTCCTCCGTAGTCTTCTCCCTCACATGTCACTTTAGTGTGTCCTATTCTGGAAAGTTATTCCATTATATGTAGCAGGAATATGACTTATTTTGTTAAATTCGTGATATGTTCTCCCAAATGATCTTGCCTGTATTTAGACATAAGTTTCTATGATACAAGCCCTAAATTATTTATTTGCATACAAAGAGAGAAGCGCTCTACCAGGAACGAACAACAGCTCAGTGGCTTGTTCTATGGCGATTTACCACCCGGAAGCAGCCTCTTTTAGACCAGTGTGCTTTTCACAGAAGAAAACTTTCCTGAAGTATATCAGTCTGATCCCGCCAAGTAAGGTCAGTCCAGCCCCGAAATACCAGGCAATTCTCCTCTGAACAAGGAACATGACAACCCCAGACGATCGTTTCGGCCTCCTATGGGCCTCGTCAGTGAGGTGCAGCCACATTCCTCTAAGCACACTGGGCAAGGAGTCCACGTCTGGTTTCCCCCATCACCCATAGGGAGACTTCCCCAGGGTCATAATAATTTGCATACAAAGAGAGAAGCGCTCTACCAGGAACGAACAACAGCTCAGTGGCTTGTTCTATGGCGATTTACCACCCGGAAGCAGCCTCTTTTAGACCAGTGTGCTTTTCACAGAAGAAAACTTTCCTGAAGTATATCAGTCTGATCCCGCCAAGTAAGGTCAGTCCAGCCCCGAAATACCAGGCAATTCTCCTCTGAACAAGGAACATGACAACCCCAGACGATCGTTTCGGCCTCCTATGGGCCTCTTCAGTGAGGTGCAGCCACATTCCTCTAAGCACACTGGGCAAGGAGTCCACGTCTGGTTTCCCCCATCACCCATAGGGAAACTTCCCCAGGGTCATAATAATTTGCATACAAAGAGAGAAGCGCTCTACCAGGAACGAACAACAGCTCAGTGGCTTGTTCTATGGCGATTTACCACCCGGAAGCAGCCTCTTTTAGACCAGTGTGCTTTTCACAGAAGAAAACTTTCCTGAAGTATATCAGTCTGATCCCGCCAAGTAAGGTCAGTCCAGCCCCGAAATACCAGGCAATTCTCCTCTGAACAAGGAACATGACAACCCCAGACGATCGTTTCGGCCTCCTATGGGCCTCGTCAGTGAGGTGCAGCCACATTCCTCTAAGCACACTGGGCAAGGAGTCCACGTCTGGTTTCCCCCATCACCCATAGGGAGACTTCCCCAGGGTCATAATAATTTGCATACAAAGAGAGAAGCGCTCTACCAGGAACGAACAACAGCTCAGTGGCTTGTTCTATGGCGATTTACCACCCGGAAGCAGCCTCTTCTAGACCAGTGTGCTTTTCACAGAAGAAAACTTTCCTGAAGTATATCAGTCTGATCCCGCCAAGTAAGGTCAGTCCAGCCCCGAAATACCAGGCAATTCTCCTCTGAACAAGGAACATGACAACCCCAGACGATCGTTTCGGCCTCCTATGGGCCTCGTCAGTGAGGTGCAGCCACATTCCTCTAAGCACACTGGGCAAGGAGTCCACATCTGGTTTCCCCCATCACCCATAGGGAGACTTCCCCAGGGTCATAATAATTTGCATACAAAGAGAGAAGCGCTCTACCAGGAACGAACAACAGCTCAGTGGCTTGTTCTATGGCGATTTACCACCCGGAAGCAGCCTCTTTTAGACCAGTGTGCTTTTCACAGAAGAAAACTTTCCTGAAGTATATCAGTCTGATCCCGCCAAGTAAGGTCAGTCCAGCCCCGAAATACCAGGCAATTCTCCTCTGAACAAGGAACATGACAACCCCAGACGATCGTTTCGGCCTCCTATGGGCCTCGTCAGTGAGGTGCAGCCACATTCCTCTAAGCACACTGGGCAAGGAGTCCACGTCTGGTTTCCCCCATCACCCATAGGGAGACTTCCCCAGGGACATAATAATTTGCATACAAAGAGAGAAGCGCTCTACCAGGAACGAACAACAGCTCAGTGGCTTGTTCTATGGCGATTTACCACCCGGAAGCAGCCTCTTTTAGACCAGTGTGCTTTTCACAGAAGAAAACTTTCCTGAAGTATATCAGTCTGATCCCGCCAAGTAAGGTCAGTCCAGCCCCGAAATACCAGGCAATTCTCCTCTGAACAAGGAACATGACAACCCCAGACGATCGTTTCGGCCTCCTATGGGCCTCGTCAGTGAGGCGCAGCCACATTCCTCTAAGCACACTGGGCAAGGAGTCCACGTCTGGTTTCCCCCATCACCCATAGGGAGACTTCCCCAGGGTCATAATAATTTGCATACAAAGAGAGAAGCGCTCTACCAGGAACGAACAACAGCTCAGTGGCTTGTTCTATGGCGATTTACCACCCGGAAGCAGCCTCTTTTAGACCAGTGTGCTTTTCACAGAAGAAAACTTTCCTGAAGTATATCAGTCTGATCCCGCCAAGTAAGGTCAGTCCAGCCCCGAAATACCAGGCAATTCTCCTCTGAACAAGGAACATGACAACCCCAGACGATCGTTTCGGCCTCCTATGGGCCTCGTCAGTGAGGTGCAGCCACATTCCTCTAAGCACACTGGGCAAGGAGTCCACGTCTGGTTTCCCCCATCACCCATAGGGAGACTTCCCCAGGGTCATAATAATTTGCATACAAAGAGAGAAGCGCTCTACCAGGAACGAACAACAGCTCAGTGGCTGTTTTATTTATTTATGCAAATTGCTCTTGAGTCTCCCTAAGAGTAAAAGGGGAAACCAGACGTGGACTCCTTGCACACATGCCCTTAGAGAGATGCGACTGCACCTCACTGACGAGGCCCACAGAAGGCCGAAACGATCGTCTGGGTTTGTTGTTTCTCTTGTTCAGAGAAGAATTGCCTGGTATTTTGGCGCTGGACTGTCATTGGGCAGGGTCAGACTGATATGCTACAGGATATTTTTTTCTCTGTGAAGGGGCATAGTGTGCTAAAAGAGTATGCACCCTGAGTGGCACACTATAATAAAATGAACAGGCACGGAAGTTTTTCCAGCTTTTGTTCTGTCTCAGCTGAGTGCATCTCTCTCTCTCTTTTTATTTATGCAAATTGCTCTAGAGTATGCACCCTGAGTGGCACACTATAATAAAATGAACAGGCACGGAAGTTTTTCCAGCTTTTGTTCTGTCTCAGCTGAGTGCATCTCTCTCTCTCTTTTTATTTATGCAAATTGCTCTTGAGTCTCCCTAAGAGTAAAAGGGGAAACCAGACGTGGACTCCTTGCACACATGCCCTTAGAGAGATGCGACTGCACCTCACTGACGAGGCCCACAGAAGGCCGAAACGATCGTCTGGGGTTGTTGTTTCTCTTGTTCAGAGAAGAATTGCCTGGTATTTCGGCGCTGGACTGTCATTGGGCAGGGTCAGACTGATATGCTACAGGATATTTTTTCTCTGTGAAGGGGCATAGTGTGCTAAAAGAGTATGCACCCTGAGTGGCACACTATAATAAAATGAACAGGCACTGAAGTTTTTCCAGCTTTTGTTCTGTCTCAGCTGAGTGCATCTCTCTCTCTCTTTTTATTTATGCAAATTGCTCTTGAGTCTCCCTAAGAGTAAAAGGGGAAACCAGACGTGGACTCCTTGCACACATGCCCTTAGAGAGATGCGACTGCACCTCACTGACGAGGCCCACAGAAGGCCGAAACGATCGTCTGGGGTTGTTGTTTCTCTTGTTCAGAGAAGAATTGCCTGGTATTTCGGCGCTGGACTGTCATTGGGCAGGGTCAGACTGATATGCTACAGGATATTTTTTCTCTGTGAAGGGGCATAGTGTGCTAAAAGAGTATGCACCCTGAGTGGCACACTATAATAAAATGAACAGGCACGGAAGTTTTTCCAGCTTTTGTTCTGTCTCAGCTGAGTGCATCTCTCTCTCTCTTTTTATTTATGCAAATTGCTCTTGAGTCTCCCTAAGAGTAAAAGGGGAAACCAGACGTGGACTCCTTGCACACATGCCCTTAGAGAGATGCGACTGCACCTCACTGACGAGGCCCACAGAAGGCCGAAACGATCGTCTGGGGTTGTTGTTTCTCTTGTTCAGAGAAGAATTGCCTGGTATTTCGGCACTGGACTGTCATTGGGCAGGGTCAGACTGATATGCTACAGGATATTTTTTCTCTGTGAAGGGGCATAGTGTGCTAAAAGAGTATGCACCCTGAGTGGCACACTATAATAAAATGAACAGGCACGGAAGTTTTTCCAGCTTTTGTTCTGTCTCAGCTGAGTGCATCTCTCTCTCTCTTTTTATTTATGCATATTGCTCTTGAGTCTCCCTAAGAGTAAAAGGGGAAACCAGACATGGACTCCTTGCACACATGCCCTTAGAGAGATGCGACTGCACCTCACTGACGAGGCCCACAGAAGGCCGAAACGATCGTCTGGGGTTGTTGTTTCTCTTGTTCAGAGAAGAATTGCCTGGTATTTCGGCGCTGGACTGTCATTGGGCAGGGTCAGACTGATATGCTACAGGATATTTTTTCTCTGTGAAGGGGCATAGTGTGCTAAAAGAGTATGCACCCTGAGTGGCACACTATAATAAAATGAACAGGCACTGAAGTTTTTCCAGCTTTTGTTCTGTCTCAGCTGAGTGCATCTCTCTCTCTTTTTATTTATGCAAATTGCTCTTGAGTCTCCCTAAGAGTAAAAGGGGAAACCAGACGTGGACTCCTTGCACACATGCCCTTAGAGAGATGCGACTGCACCTCACTGACGAGGCCCACAGAAGGCCGAAACGATCGTCTGGGGTTGTTGTTTCTCTTGTTCAGAGAAGAATTGCCTGGTATTTCGGCGCTGGACTGTCATTGGGCAGGGTCAGACTGATATGCTACAGGATATTTTTTCTCTGTGAAGGGGCATAGTGTGCTAAAAGAGTATGCACCCTGAGTGGCACACTATAATAAAATGAACAGGCACGGAAGTTTTTCCAGCTTTTGTTCTGTCTCAGCTGAGTGCATCTCTCTCTCTCTCTTTATTTATGCAAATTGCTCTTGAGTCTCCCTAAGAGTAAAAGGGGAAACCAGACGTGGACTCCTTGCACACATGCCCTTAGAGAGATGCGACTGCACCTCACTGACGAGGCCCACAGAAGGCCGAAACGATCGTCTGGGGTTGTTGTTTCTCTTGTTCAGAGAAGAATTGCCTGGTATTTCGGCGCTGGACTGTCATTGGGCAGGGTCAGACTGATATGCTACAGGATATTTTTTCTCTGTGAAGGGGCATAGTGTGCTAAAAGAGTATGCACCCTGAGTGGCACACTATAATAAAATGAACAGGCACGGAAGTTTTTCCAGCTTTTGTTCTGTCTCAGCTGAGTGCATCTCTCTCTCTCTTTTTATTTATGCATATTGCTCTTGAGTCTCCCTAAGAGTAAAAGGGGAAACCAGACGTGGACTCCTTGCACACATGCCCTTAGAGAGATGCGACTGCACCTCACTGACGAGGCCCACAGAAGGCCGAAACGATCGTCTGGGGTTGTTGTTTCTCTTGTTCAGAGAAGAATTGCCTGGTATTTCGGCGCTGGACTGTCATTGGGCAGGGTCAGACTGATATGCTACAGGATATTTTTTCTCTGTGAAGGGGCATAGTGTGCTAAAAGAGTATGCACCCTGAGTGGCACACTATAATAAAATGAACAGGCACAGAAGTTTTTCCAGCTTTTGTTCTGTCTCAGCTGAGTGCATCTCTCTCTCTCTTTCTAAATTATTTATTGTCTGCTATCTGTCCTTTGTCGTGTTGCAATTTGTTTCTTATCCCTGTTTTTAGCATCACATTAGACACTAATAGGCACTTTTATTTTTTGATGCATTTCTTATTGTCCATGGTGTTTGGTGATCAACCAGGCTTGTGAATTATACACTCCACATGTATTTTGTACTCTGTACCAGGTTATGTTATTTTAGTGAATCCTTATTCCAGATTTGTTTTACCTTTTATTGTTCACTGATCTCTACAGCTAACTACCTGCTAATGAATTTCATGTATTAGTTATGTATTAGTTGTTTTACCTTTTATTGTTCACTGATCTCTACAGCTAACTACCTGCTAATGAATTTCATGTATTAGTTATGTATTAGTTATTATGGCACAGATATTTGTCACATATGACATATTTGCACTTATATTTGTATATTTTGTTTCTTTGATTTAGTAGTTTTTCTGATTTATAGCCCCCTTTCTGTGACTGTATACGTTATTCTTAGTGCAGTCCATTTTATGTCATTATTCATTGACGTACTACTCGCTCTTGTGGCTTATGTATACAAATTTTGCCTTATGATGTAACCATATTGATGTTTTATACGTTTGTTTGTTTACATGTCTGATTTTTTCCTTGCACATATGTCACTCCCCCTCTCTGCATACAGCCCGTCATGTGGGCGTAGATTGAGATCTGTAGTTTTATTTTTGTACATGCCTGTTTTGTTTACTTTCCCGATCTTTCCCCGCCCATTGGCTTCTCCTCCTGTCAGACGTGCCTCTCTGCATTTGACACATCATATGTGCATACATAGAGATCGCTAGCCCTATTGGATTCTAACATTCGAGCAGAGGTGTGTGTTATTGTTATTTTTACTTACCTATCAGCTCGGTTTCTGCTCTCTTTTGGCTGTACTTGTGTTATTAGTTGGTGACCATATTGCCGCTTTAAAAAGAGACACATATGAAAAATACATATGTCAGGGTTCTTATACAAAACATTTATTTAAACAGCTCTGGAAACAGACCTGACATATGTATTTTT